>NW_027507784.1:97042679-97052679 GCF_037356315.1 Lithobates pipiens | reverse complement strand
GGATGCCAGTCTACATACAGAACTTCAAATGAGTTTAAAAAGGCAAGAATATTTATTTTTATGTAAATGTGCTAATAAATGCTCTTTCTAGTCCATGTTTAGAACACTAACTACATTGATTTTTACTGCAGAAGTGTATGGGAGTTTATTTCTATAAAAATAACAAATCGTAGCTTTTAATCCAACAAAACCCATATGTACATTCTTTCTGTGCTAATTAACCAGCTGTTGTAAGAATGGGACAAAATCTAATGAAAATATATATTTTCTCTTCAGGTTGAATGCGCTTAAAATGATACTTAAAGGGATTGTAAAGTTAAAAAATTTTTTTTTTTTAAAATAACAAACCTGTTCTACTTGACTCCACTGTGCAGTTCGTTTTGCACAGAGTGGCCCCGAATCTGCTCTTCTGGGGTCCATTGGTGGCTGTCTCGGCTTCCTCCCGCAGGTGCTTCTCACGTTCATGCGAGCTCCCTCGCATTGTGAGAAGCATCTGCGCTCGCGCTCCTGTGATACAGCCGGCAGCTATAGCTGCTCGCTGTATCACACGGCCCCCGCCCACGGCGCTCCGCGTCAGTGGATGTGATTGACAGCAGCGCGAGCCAATGGCTGCGCTGCTTTCCATCCAACCACTCCAGCCAATCAGCGGCCAGGCTGAGTGGTGAAGAGGAAGTCGAGGACGAGTGCGGGACTTTCGAGGGGTGAGGTAAGTAAAACGGGGGGACTGAGGGCGCGGGCACTGTCAGATGTTTTTTCACGTTAATGCATAGAATGCATTAAGGTGAAAAAACATTTACCTTTACAACCCCTTTTTAAGGCTTTTTTTTTTTTTTGATAAAATAAAAATAGGTAATGCCTGCCTGCTCTGTGCAATATTACTACACAGAAAGGTCCCTTGCCTCCTCTTCTTAGTCTCCCGGTGACATTGTTCGATTCTTCCGTCTCCAATTGCCTCCTTAGCAAACTGGGTACTTAGCAGTGACTGGTGCACATGCATAGCGCCAGTAAGCCCTGCCCCTGCTCCATATTTGACCGACAGCAGCAAAAGCCTATGGTTCATGTTGCCTCAGCGTCTCCTGTGAATCAGGAAGTGAGGGGAGAGGTGCTACAGACGGGGGCAGTGCTGGAGCTTGAGAAGAGTCCGGTGAGTGTTTAGGGACTGTGGCGGGGAGGGCCGTTGGGAAGAACAGGTAGTGCATTGCTTTTTACCCTTAAATGGAACTAAAGTTTCATTGTTAGAAACAGCGAGCAGTCAGGCTTTTAAGAGATATGCATTGCCTCTTATGCAACAAAATGCCCCTATCTACCTGCTCGCTGTCTTCTATGGTGCTGTAAATTGAGCTGTGCATGCGCAACTCAGCTTTCAGTACCGGGGTGACCAGCTCCTGCGCATGCGCAGGAGTGGCATCATCCCCCACTGGCCAATGAGGAGGAGGCATGAAGACTGGGACTCAGAAGAAGATGCCGGCACCTTTCAGTTTTTATTTTAATGCAGAGAAAGGATAAGTTTGCCCCCTCCTCCTGAACCCTGCTGTGACAGCAGGCCAGAAATCTTCTCCCCATGTCTAGTGCTACAATTAAAAAGTTGCTCCCCTCACCCAGCCGCATCACTCATTCACAGTCCTCTGTAAAAGGAAAATTACAAGGTCCGGCAGCTGTGCCGGCTTGTAGTTTTCAATGAACTACTACAGTGTTGTGAGTGCTGTGGGGGTTCATTGAGTCTCCCTGTCAGAATGTATCAGCTTGCTCGTACAGTGAAGGAAAAAAGTATTTGATCCCCTGCTGACTTTTTACATTTGCCCACTGACAAAGAAATGATCAGTCTGTAATTTTAATGGTAGGTTTAATTTAATAGTGAGCGACAGCATAACCACAAAAATATCCAGAAAAACACATTTCAAAAAAGTTAGAGTGGTATGCATTTTAATGAGTGAAATAAGTATTTGATCCCCTATCAATCAGCAATATTTCTGGCTCCCAGGTGGCTTCTATACAGGTAATGAGCTGAGATTAGGAGCACTTTTTAAAGGCAGTGCTCCTAATCTCAGCTTGTTACACATACACAAGACCTCTCCACCATGGCCAAGACCAAAGAGCTGTCCAAGGATGTCGGGGACAAGGCTGGAATGGGCTACATGACCATCGGCAAGCAGCTTGGTGAGAGGGTGACAACAGCTGATGTGATTATTCGCAAATGGAAGAAACACAAAATAACTGTCAATCTCCCTCAGTCTGGGTCTCCATGCCAGCTCTCGCCTCGTGATGTTTCAATGATCATGAGGACAGTGAGGAATCTGCTCAGAACTATATGGCAGAATCTTGTCAATGATATCAAGGCAGCTGGGACCGTAGTCGCCAAGAAAACAATTGGTAACGCACTACGCCGTGAAGGACTGAAATCCTGCAGAACCCACAAGGTCCCCCTGCTCAAGAAAGCACATGTACAGGCCCATCTGAAGTTTGCTAATGAACATCTGAATGCTTCAGAGAAGAGCTGTGTGTTGTGGTCAGATGAGACAAAAATCAAGCTCTCTGGCCTCCACTCAACTCGCTGTGTTTGGAGGAGGAGGAATGCTGCCTATGACCCCAAGAACACCATTCCCACCCTCAAACATGGAGGTGGAAACATTGTGCTTTGGGTCTGTTTTTCTGCTAAGGGAACAGGACAACTTCACTGTATCAAAGGGATGATGTACGGGGCCATGTACCATCAAATCTTGGGTGAGAACCTCCTTCCCTCAGCCAGAGCATTGAAAATGGGTCTTGGATGGGTATTCCAGTAAGACCACGACCCAAAATACATAGCCAAGGAAACGGAGGAGTGGCTCAAGAAGAGGCACATCAGGGTCCTGGAGTGGCCTAGCCAGTCTCCAGACCTTACTCCCATAGTAAATATATGGAGGGAGCTGAGCCCACGTTCACATTGGCCGATTTAACATGTCAGTGCCGCACCGATCCCCAAAAGTATTTACTATACTACTTTTGGGGGCATGTCACACTGACACAATCCACCATCTTGGACTGTGCTGCAGCCAGTCACTTTGTTACATTCCAGTAACATTTGTTAAAGTAACCTGTGTGATGCACTGGGACTGATGCTTTGACACCTCTGCCATCCCACTTCACACCAGCAACTGTGTTTTAGTACAACTGCTGTGTGTACAGGCCCTCAAGTAGATGAGATCCTGAAATGGCAACCTGTAATCAGAGTTGTAAGTATATTTACTTTTTCTGTTTTGCAACATTACTTCTATCTGCCAAAGGCAATCATCAGCACCAGTTTATGGGATCGTTATTTACAGCACTTATTTGGCCAATGTACTATTAACACCAGTGTTATTAGATTTGACCATGCTGATAATAATTTTAGGGCTCATTTCATCACCTGTGGAATGGCCTCACAACAGACATCCTACAGCTTAAGCAGGTTTGCAAAGAGAAATGGTCAAAAATTCCTCTTGAACATTGTGCAGATCTGATCCAGAGCTACCGAAAATGCTTGCATGAAGTACAATAACCATACAAAATCGGCAAAAAAAGACAAATAACTAAATAAGGAGAGGACAGTGTCTGCACTATGATAGAAGGGACATATAACAAAAAGAACAAAACTGTGACCAGCAAACTACAGTCTTTACCAATGACAATGCAATTAAAGTAAGATATAGGTGCTTATCCCATCCTCCCCACCCAAATAATGGAAATATAACAAGGGAAGTAACTCGCTCATTAGAGTGGACATTTACCCCAAAGGAAGGTCAGGGCTACTGATGGGATACCCCAACCGTTAAAGAGGCAATATGATACACAGGAACAAAAAAAGTAAGAGCTAAAGAAAGCTAAACAGTGTTTTCCAAGTTACTCACTTAAACCATTTTCTCAATCCGAAACAGTGAAGGAGAGCCATCCGCTCCAAACCTTATCAAATTTCCAAAATGCACCTCTACTGATATGTGGCCTTATAAAAGGGGAAAGACTTATTCGATAACTTTACCTTTTGAAAAAAATGTATATATTTTTTTTTCTAAGGAGCCTACAGAGCATTGCACCGCTGATCAGCGGATCGCGAGTGCAATCTCAGACTCCTGCAGACTCTCAGGATAGTTGTCTGCTCATACATTTGTATTGGCAGGCAGTTACCTTAAAGCAGGAAGTATATTGGACGAGAGCATTTGACAAAATCTTCATAGTTCATTGAGAACTACAAGCTGTCAGCCACAATGGTTGGCGGTACTTGTAGGTGATAGTTCAAAGGAAGTTGTGAATGAATTATGCGGCCATGTGAGCGGAGCCCTGCATGGCCATGCTATGTTCAAATTGTTACGAGGGGGGTGAGAGAGAAGATGCCTTGGGGCGGGAGGAAAAATCGGAGGGGGAGAGGCTACAGATGCTGGAACATGTTACACATTTCACCCATTTTTAGGATGAGACATGTAACATGTTCCAAAGGTGAATTTGGATGAGGATCAGGTCATGTTTTATGGCAAATTATTGCAGATCCAGTTAATTCCAAAAGGTTCACGTTCTTGCCACTGCATATGAATATAAAAGAGAGAGACTGATATATGGATAGGCTTTTTTCAGAAGTGATTCACTTTAGACCCACCTGAAACACATTTTATTTCTTATTTCAGGCATATGTTGTCAAGTTCTGTTCCATCCCATGTTGCCCAGACCATCAAAGCCATGTCTTTGTTGAGCCCTAACACGATTGATGAAGTTGTTCTTTCTAAATTTGATGATATCATTGCTCAGTGCAACATTAATGACTTAAGCCACATGATGTTCGCTGTCACCCAGCTGTTGCATTCAGCTCATAAGCCTCATAGAAAAAGTGTAAGGAAACTCCTTAAGGAACTGAACAGCTATAACCTGAAGCGAGTGAGTGAGGCAAAGTGTTTGGACTCTCTTATACTTGAACTAAAGAATAAAGAAGTTTTCAACCAAATGGCTATGGCAGTTGTAGAAGCCATATTACATACCTGCCAACGTTTCATACATCAGCTTAGCCTGAAGAACGTTATCCAATTTTCTGTTTTGGTCCTTCGAACAAACACTCCATGTCCTCTACTTATGGACAAAATTGCAGCAGTTACTATGGACAATCTCAAAGAGGTAATGATAACATATAATAATTATTTATATAGCCCTGACACTTTTATGCAGAATTTTTACATATTGTACTTTCCCATCAGTCCCTGCCCTCAAGGAGCTTACAATCTAAAGCTTGGTACATACACCTGACAGATCTTCACATCAACACAAGTGATGTTTATGCACAGATCTCTTCTGTTGTTTTGTTGTATTCTAACCATAGGACCCCCAGAACACTGAGTTTTTTAGCATGTCCGTTCGACAGCAGCTGCCCATTAGACTGGCTTCTGATGAACAGACAGCTGTAAACACAGACAGAAAGTAGGCCAGTTCCTCTTGAACGGGCTGATGCCTACATGCTTGGAACACCCTCACACTGGAGTACATTGTAGTTCACTCGTGTCAGTGAGGCCTAAATATTCATCATTTTATATTTTGAACTATGTATTCAGGGAGAAGATCTGGCAAAACAGTCTATTTAGGTATCCAACTCCATAAATCCCATTTAGCACTAAACCTGTCAAAATCCTGAACAATTTACAATGCATTGAAATAATGCATACACAGGTGTTACATTCTGTAAAAACTACAACATAAATAATCTTTAGATCAGAGATAAAGGCAGACAATGCTATATGCAAATGTTGACTTTGCATGTAAATGTTGAGGATAGCTACACCCCCTTAATTCTTCCATGAGGTCCCTTTGGGGCTCATTCACATCTATCTGAAGGTATTAGAGATCCTGTTCCCAGACCATTAACTAGTTCCCTAGTTGTTTTTGCACATATTGATATCGGCTATAAAATTGGTTAAAACCCACAGATCCGTGTATTTTCTGAAAGTTGAGACCTTAAATCTAGTAGTTGCAATTTTTTTTTGTCACACAATATTTGTGCAACTGTTTGTAAACCTATATTTTCAGGGAAAAAAAATGTACTAAAATTTATTTTATTACACACAAACGCAATTTCATTATTTTTTTGACTTAGCCAAAAGGTGCAGTGCAAAAGAAAAGAAATTTGACTTTGACCATGTGTCTGTTCACACCGTAGGGTCCCACACCCAACTGTTACTAAGAGCACCCCTAGGGTGACCACTTCCAGGGGGCACAGACACTGCGGACCCTCTGTCTTCCCAGCCCAAGACCAGACATGGTAAATCGCTCAAATCAGGAGGTAATGGGCTTTTTCTCTTTCCTAGGGAGGTTACTTTCATGCCCCAACTGCCTGTGGGCACCCCGGTTTCTGTCCCAGCCGTACTAATCTTCCAAGCACCCATCATTCTAGCAGAGATTCATAGCCACCAACCTTAGTTAGGCTAGAATGACAACACAGAACCTCCACTAGATCACTGATGAAAACGGATACTACGCTTGATCTTAGCCAAAGCATAGTGAAGTTATTTTTTTTATTTTTTTTACACCTTATTACCATACCACATATCTCCCTGGCTTGCAACCCTCAGACTCTGCCCTAAGCTCTGATATGCCCTTTCCTCCATAACCTGCTCTCATTTTCTGTTGGTGTGACAACAATTTTTACCAGACAGGAAGTGAAGGAAAAAAATCCAAAAGGACAGGAACAAAAATAAAGATTTAAGAGGGGTTCTAGCGTTCTTGTACCCCTACTAAACAAAGTGTTTTTTTTTCCTTAATTTCTTGTCTTTGTTGCTTTTTGGAGTTTTTTGCCTTCACTTCCTGCCTGGTAAACCAGTGTCAGCAGGACAGAAAGTTTGAAAAATCTCTCTAATGCAGCCCTGTATTTCAGTAAAAAGTTGACAGTTTTTGGGTATAAAGCCGTCTGATCACTTTTACGTCCTTGGGTTTAGAGCTGTAAGATCAGGCTAAAATGCCTGGTAAACAACAGATCAAACAAAGTCTTGAAAGAAAGAGGGGAGGGACCTCTGTGTCCCGTGATATACTCCAAGAAAAGGATTTTTACAAGTAAGCTGTTAAAAACAATACTATGTTCTATATCGTACATTACGGGACACAGCGCCATATTATTAACTATATGGGACGTCCCATAGCAATGCTATTTGAGGGGAGGGAGACAACCCGTAGGGCACCCCCAGACTTGAGGATCTATACTGAGGCCTACAGCACACTGTGCCCAAAGGCAATATCCTCATGCCTTCTTACATTCACCTGATAAAACTTGGTGAATGTATATACTGAAGACCAACCTTGCAGATCTGAGCCATGGAGGCCTGGTGATGCACTGCCCAACAAGCACTGACTGCTCTGGTAGAGTGCGCTTTGACTTGGAAAGGTGAAATCTTACCCCTTAAATCATAAGCCGGAATTATAACTTGCCGAATCCACTCAGCGACAGTGGATTTCAATGCTGTCTGTCCTTTCCTAGGACCTTCTGAAAGCACAAATAAAACATCCGTCATCAGATCTGAGCAGTCGTCTTTAAATACACCTTGACTGCTCTCACCACATCAAGACCATGTAGTGACTTCTCTTCCCTAGAACATGGTTTTGGAAAAGAGGATGGCAGGACAATATCTTGGTTCAGGTGAAAACCTGAGACCACGTTAAGCAGAAAACTTGGACAAGGATGCAACACCGCCCTGTCCTCGTGAATAATCAAATATGGCTCTTTAAAAGAAAGAGCAGCCAAATCTGAAACCCTCCTTGCTGAGGATATAGCAACCAAGAACACCAACTTCCTTGTTAGAAGGACTAAGGGAGTATGCTGTATTGGTTCAAATGGCTGTTTTTGTAACGCTGACAAAACTAAGTTCAAATCCCAAGGGTTCGAAGGAGGTCTGACTGGCGGATTAAGCCACATTACCTCTTGCATAAAAAACCTGGACCATAGAATGCGAATCAAGCGTTCTTTGAAAAAAGACCGATAAAGCTGAGACTTGGCTTGCTTAATAGTACTTAAGACCAGCTTCATCTCTACCCCTAATCGTAGAAAGGAAGAATTCTGCCTATGTTTTTCTTCCGAGGGTGCCAACCCTTGGACTCACACTGGGAAACATAAGCCCTCCAGACTCTATAATATATAGTTCTGGAAACTGTCTTCCTTGCATTAATCAAGGTAGAGATAACTGACCCAGAAAGCCCACGTTTCCTCAATGTGGGTTTCAATAGCCAAGCCGTTAAAGTTAGCGTTTGTAAGGTAGGATGGAATATTGGCCCCTGCAATGCCAGGACCTTCTGGGCCATGCTGGGGCTACAACAATTACCGGCTTAATTCTGCAAAGAAGTCGTGGCAGCAACTGAATAGGGGGGAATACATAAATCAGGGGGGACTGATCCCACGAGAACTGATCCGCGTGGAACAAAGTTGACCAACTTCATGTTCAACCTGGACACCAGAAGATCTACGTCCGGAGTCCCCAATTTCTGGCAAACAGCCCGAAAAATGTTGGGGTGAAGAGATTATTCCCCCGGGAGCAACTGCCAGTACTCTACTCCCAGAATGAAAACTGCTGATAGGCACGGAACATTCCTTTTCTGCCCAAGTTAGGATATGGTTCACCTGTTTCTGTCCCTTGAGACTCTTGATGCCCCCTTGGTGATTGATGTAAGCCACAGATGTGGCATTGTCGGATTGGATCCTGAAAGGAGAATCCCGTAATCTGAATGTCCAGGCCTTCAGAGCTAGACCCACTGCCCGAATCTCTAGGATGTTGATGGGCAAGGTCCTTTTCAGTTCTTGACCACTGTCCCTACACAATTGTCTTTTCTAGCACTGCTCCCCCAGCCTCAAAAGCCGGCATCTGTCGTTACCACCTTCCAGATAACTGGTCTGAAGGATTTTCCTTTCAGCAGATTCTGGGTTATCAACCACCAACTGAGGCTTTGGGACACCCTTGGGACAGCCACATTGGCAAGTCTAAAGCTTGAACCGTTTTTTTCCAAGCAGACAATGTACTGTTTTGCAACAGTCTCGAATGGAACTGGGCATAGGGAAACACTTTGAATGGAGCCATCATCTTTCCTAACCACCTCATGCAAAGGCGAATGGAGGGCTCTCCTTTCGACCTGACCATCTGCACCAGCTCTCTTATGGAGTCGATCTTTGCCTAAGGCAAGAACACTTTTTTTTTCTGGGCTGTGTCTATGATCAGACCCAAGTACTCCAGCCTTTTTAGCAGTTTTAAGGAAGACTTCTCTAGGTTGAGAATCCACCCCAGATTTTCCAGGTATTTGGTTGTAATGCGCATGCTTTGCTCCAAACAAGCCACTGACTGGTCTATTAGCAATAGACCATCTAGGTACACCAAGACTGTTAAGCCCTGTGCCCTTAATCTGGCTAGGGATGGAGCCAGAACTTTTGTAAACACTTGTAAACACCCGGGGTTGCTGTAGCTAGTCCGAAGGGAAAGGCTACAAACTGAAAATTATGCTGTTCTACCTCGAACCGCAGAAACCTTTGGTGAGTGGGAAATATAGGGACATGCAGATATACATTCCTGAGGTTGATGGACACCAGAAGTTCTCCTTGTAGGATAGAAAGCACCGACCTGATCGACTCCATGTGAAAAGAGCAGATCTTCAGGAGCTGATTTATATTCTTTAGATCTGGAATGGGTCTGACATCTCCATTTGGGTTTGGTACAGTAAAGAGGTTTGAATAAAACCCCAAACTTTGCTCTTCTGTGGGGATTTGTATGATCACCGCCTGAGCCAGTAATCGGTCTAGAGCCTGTAACAGATTGCCTTTTCCCAGGATCTTTGGGAACGTTTGACCTCAGAAAACAAGAAGGTGGAAACTCCTGAAATTCTAGTTTGTACCCTAGCGTCACCATGGAGATGACCCCATCTGTCCTGAATTTCCTCTTGCCAGACTTCTGAGAACTGCAGAAGTCTCCCCCCCCCCCCACCCTGGCGAGTGGGGGCGCCCCTTCATAATGAGGCTTTAGAATTCTGTTTTGCAGGTTTC
>NW_027507784.1:96787679-97035179 GCF_037356315.1 Lithobates pipiens | reverse complement strand
CAACCATTACAAATATGGACCCCGCAGACATATATACCTGCCAAAAAAAAAACAAATTATGAGTTGTCTATAAATGCGTTAATATTAACATCTACGTTAAGCCCGAACGGGGTATAGCATTTAATTTTATGGATCCAGGCCATCTCCAATCTTGATATGCCCCTGACCACAGAACCTCCTCTCCAAGGCAAATCAAATTTGTCTATGCCCAAGAAAATGGTCTTAGCTGGTTTTTTATCATGATGCTCTAGATAATGCCTAGATACCGAATGCTTTGGGAAGCCATTGAGGATGTTAGTGATATGTTCATTTAAACGCACGTTGAGTGCCCTTTTAGTCCTCCTAATGTACTGTAGCCCACATTGGCATTGCAACAAATAAACTACCCTTTTGGTGGTACATGGGATAAATGGTTTAATCTTATGTACCCGTAATGTACTGGATGATATAAATGACTAAGTGCGTCTATGTGTGCAACCACTCATAGAGCAAACCCGACATCTCCGACATTGGTAATATCCCGTTAGTTGATCAAAGAAACAGGGTTTCACACTAGGGGGATTGAGGACATTGGGTGCCACCTTATTCCTCAGAGGCCCAGCCTCCGAATGGTCATAGAGACTCCGGGGACCGTCTGGTCCGCCGGAAATCCTCTATGATATCATCCGGGGGCCGGCGGATCCTGTGACCGACTCACCGATGGAAGCGGTGAGTCGGTACAAGCACTAGAGGGCGGCGGGAGGGGGGGGTCCCCTCCCGACGCCCGTAAGAATGATCAAGCGGCGGAACAGGCGCTATGATCGTTCCTATGGTGCAGGGAATCGCCGGCTGAAAATGCCGATATCTGAATGACGTCTGTAACCTCAGGCATCATTCAGATATTACACCACAAAGCCCTCAACGTCATATGACGTAGCTTGGGCGCCAAGTGGTTAAATATTTAACCAAATGTAATATATGAATGCAGTAAAAATAAAGTTCCGTCAATAGTGCAATTTCCAGAATCGTGGAGCAGTCACACTTTCCTCCGCAATATCCAATCCATATAGTGAATCTCCAAAGCAATTCACCAGAGTGCTCCACCACCATGCTCGCCTCCTCCTTTGGACCTATATAATATACAGGTCAATAAAAGTGCTCGCATAGTATCCAGGATCATTCCATCATATCCACTATGTTCCCATGGAAATACACAATATGTCCCTCTCAGGTGGCTCGCACAGGTAGATCAATGCTCAGAAAATAGAATAGAAGACGAGAAGCTTTCCATAGAGTAGAATGCTTTTTATAACTCAATAAAAGGCAATATAATAACACTCACATAAAGAAAAAGGGCTCCAAGAACCCATAAACCACATGTAATACAGAGGCTGGGTGTACCAACATGATGGCTTCCAGCGGTGGAAGTGACGTCGCCAGGCTTCCACTTATGCATTTTGTCACGTATCTTGTGACTTCATCAATGTTCTCCTGTGTTTCTTACAATAGTCATAGGCTTTTTTGGCTTTATTTGACCAATCGGGCCAAATCTAATTATGGTACATATGGTTAAGTTTTGTTGTGCAGTATAACTTTAGATATGAAATGTGTGGTGATTTAACATTATTATTTTGTTTGTTTTTTATATCCTTTGCATTCAGACGCTTTGTCTCCTCACTTTTTGGTACTGACAGCTAATGCACTAGCTTTGGCTGGGTACTTCCCAAAAGAGCTCATAAAAGCAATATTCAGCACCAGTTTCCTTCTCCGTTTTGATTCTCAGTTGGATGGTAAGTCATATATTAAGCTTATAAAAAGTCAGATCAAGCTTATACCATGCATAATTACATTTAACAATTTGCATGTAATAATTTACCAAATCACTTTAAAATAATGTATGTAGTTTTATGTAACTTAATTAATATGTTGTGAACAATGTATTTGTCACTTTTTTTATTTTTTGCATCATTTTCATTTTCATTCAATTTTTAAATGTATTATTATCTATTATATCTCTATCTATATAGCTATTATATATCCTGAAATTCATGTACGTTCCCCCCCATGTTTTATCTCTCTAGACCAGTGGTTCTCAACTCCTGTCCTCAGGATCCACCAACAGGCCAGATTTTAAGTATTGCCTTGAGGAGATGCAGACTAGAATACTGCAATCACTGAGCAGCAAATTATATCACCTGTCATGTATTTCAGTTATCTTGCAAACCTGGCCTGTTAATGGGCCCTGAGGACAGGCATTAAGAACCACTATACTAGGCTATGAAAATACAGACAAGCACTTGTCAATGTGCCAAAAATGTAATTGGTCTGTTGTGGGCTGACAACACAGAATTTTTGTGGACTGAGTGGTATCAGCCTTGCCCAATTTTCTTTTGCTAAATTACTAAATCACATTCCCTCTCATCTCTACAACATAAGCTCTAAGTTAGCACTTGGTTCTGATATTTTTACTCTGTGCATGTATCCATTTGCACATTTCTGAGCCTAAACGTGAATACTGGTTTATTTAGCAAATTTCTACAGACACCAGTGAAAAAAACTTTTCCTGCTGATGTATCTGTTATAGGGCAGGTTACTCTTTTTGTTGTGGGTATACCATGATGATTTACAAGTGTTTTTTATTGGCTAGGATATACTGTCTGTAAGCTCCATTTTTTTGGAATTGTACAAATAAACGTTTGATACCGGTAATTGCTGCTCAGCAGCTTGTTTTAGAAAATGCTTGCTCTCCTTTGGTTGTGGCCACTCAATGAGGAGGTGGTTTAACCTTAAACTTGCTAAGGAGGTTCTTTACTGTTAGAACAATAAGGATGTGGAACTCCCTTTCACAATCGGTGGTGTCAGCGGGAACAATTTCAAAACACTCCTACAAACACTCGCTAAAAGTAAGGAATCCCCATTAGAAAATGTTCATTCAATTGTGTAGGAAATCTAATCAAAGAAATGCCTCAAAACTAATTGTAGTTACCATTCCAACCTTCAGGCTTCTCTATCTATATATCTATATCTATATCTATATCTATATATATATATATATATATATATATATATATATATCTATATATATATCTATATATATATATATATATATATATTGTAAGGGATCTTCCCGGGGTAGGGTGTGTTTGGACACAGTTCACAGCAGACTTGGAATTTGATAAAGCAGATCTTGGCGTTTATTCGTGGTACAAACAGTCCAGCAAACAAAATATACAGCAACACCGTGCTTTCTAAGTACAACAAAAATAAAAGTCCTAGCCCGGCTGGGCGCTTACTAACAGGTTCTGCTCACCTATCTGACACTTACAAACACAGCGTCTTTCGCCTGGACATCGCAGGGTGAGTTTTAGCTCCAGCAGTGGCTGTGCTTGCAGCTTCCTTCAACACACAGATTGTTCATTCCCTGGCTGAGAAGCAATCACCTGCAGACTCTGCAGAGCCTTTAGCTTCCCAGGCTAATTAGGATCAAAGCTCACCTGATCCCAAACCCAGAACTGGATCGGGGGATGTGGAATGACAGGTCCCTCTACCAAACCTACCTGCCATTCCATATAAACCCAGGCCCGGCAAAATTTAAATAACAACTCAGCAGCATATCGCTGCTGAGAAACTGATCCATCCTGGATTTACCATCTCACACTGTGTAGCAACCTAGGTGAGATGTACACCCCCTCAACCACTTCTCCAGTGACATGTCTACATATCCCCCCCCTCTTTTTCAGACCGGAGGGCTGAGCCTTTTGTCCCCACAGACAACTTACCCTTGACAATGCGTCAGCATTTGCCTGTAATTTCCCTGGCCTGTGTTCCACAGTGAAATTAAAGTTTTGTAGGGAGAGAAACCATCTAGTCACTCTTGCATTTCTCTCCTTGTTTAACTTCATCCATGTTAGGGGGGCATGGTCTGTCACCAACTTGAATTTCCTGCCTAGCAAGTAATACTTTAACGATTCTAGGGCCCACTTTACTGCCAAACATTCTCGCTCCACAATGGCATAATTTTTCTCGGCCGGGGTTAGTTTTCTACTCAAGTACGTCACTGGATGCTCCTCACCATTCACTATTTGTGAGAGTACTGCACCTAAGCCTGTGTTAGAGGCATCTGTCTGGACCAGAAATTCTCGCCTGAAATCGGGGGTAACTAAGACAGGTGGTTGGCACAAGGCAGACTTAAGGCTTTGGAAAGCCTTCTCGGCCTCTGGGGTCCACGTGACCATTGCTGTCTTTCCGCCCTTTGTCAAGTCAGTTAGTGGAGCAGCAACTGAGGCAAAGTTCGGCACAAATCTACGGTAATACCCCGTAATACCCAGGAAAGCTCTAACCTGTTTCCTTGTCAGGGGTCTAGGCCAATTCTGTATTGCCTCAATTTTATTTAGCTGTGGCTTAATCAACCCTCTCCCAATAATGTAGCCTAGATATTTGGCCTCTTCTAGGGCTAGAGCACACTTCTCGGCATTTATGGTCAACCCCGCATCACTTATGGCATCCAACACGGCCTGTACCTTACAGAGGTGACTTTCCCAATCAGGGCTAAAAATGACCACATCATCGAGGTAGGCAGCTGAGTAATCACGATGTGGTCGCAGAATCAAGTCCATCAACCTCTGGAAAGTTGCAGGCGCTCCATGTAACCCGAATGGCATCACTACATACTGGAATAGCCCATCAGGGGTGGAGAATGCAGTTTTCTCTTTAGCCTCACCAGAAAGTGGAATCTGCCAGTAGCCCTTTGTGAGATCGAGGGTGGTTATGTACCTGGCGTTACCCAACTTCTCAATCAACTCATCTACCCTGGGCATAGGATACGCATCGAACTTGGAGATCTCATTCAACTTTCTGAAATCGTTACAGAACCTCCAAGTTCCATTGGGCTTTGGGATTAGCACAATTGGGCTGGACCATTCACTCTGGGACACCTCAATTACCCCCAGATCAAGCATACGTTTTACCTCGGCAGATACGGCTTCCCTACGTGCCTCGGGTATCCTATAGGGCTTAAGGTTTACTCTGCTTCTAGGCTCAGTTTCAATGTGATGATGGATGAGGTGTGTACGCCCTGGGAGGTCAGAGAACTTGTTTTTGTTTTTCTGTAAAAATTCCTGAACCTCCTGTTTCTGTGACACTGATAGAGTATCACCTACCTTGACTGGAGGGATTGGTGGTGACAAATTATTAACAGTATTTGTCGCCACCAAGGATTCCCTGTCTTTCCAGGGCTTGATCAAGTTTATGTGATAAACTTGGAAAGGCTTCCTTCTACCTGGTTGGTGCACCTTGTAGTTCACCTCACTGACCTTTTCAACAATTTCATAGGGACCTTGCCACTTCGCCAAGAATTTACTCTCAACAGTGGGGACTAGTATAAGGACCCTATCGCCTGGGTTGAATGTCCTGATTCTTGCGGACCGGTTGTAAATTCTACTTTGGGCCTCTTGAGCCCTCTGGAGGTGTTCCCTTACCAGGGGCATTACAGTGGCTATACGGTCCTGCATTTGTGCTACATGCTCAATAACACTCTTGTATGGGGTGGACTCATTCTCCCATGTCTCTTTTGCAATGTCTAGTAGACCCCTAGGGTGATGACCATAGACCAACTCGAATGGTGAGAACCCTGTGGACGCTTGGGGCACCTCCCTAATAGCAAACATGAGGTAGGGTAATAAATGATCCCAGTCACGCCCATCTTTTGCCACCACTTTCTTCAACATATGTTTCAAAGTTTTATTAAATCTCTCCACCAATCCGTCCGTCTGGGGGTGGTACACAGAGGTACGGATGTGTGAGATTTTAAATAGTCTGCATAATTCCTTCATTACTTTCGACATAAATGGCGTACCTTGGTCAGTTAGGATTTCTTTGGGGATCCCAGTCCTAGAGAACATATAAAACAACTCACGTGCAATTGTTTTAGATGCAGTGTTTCTTAAGGGTACAGCCTCAGGATAGCGGGTCGCATAATCCAGGACTACCAAAATATACTGGTGTCCTCTAGCTGACTTTACAATGGGACCCACTAAATCCATGGCAATACGCTCAAAAGGCACCTCTATAATAGGGAGCGAAACCAAAGGACTGCGAAAATGTGACACTGGGGCACTAACCTGACATGTGGGGCACGACTCACAGTATTTTTTAATGTCATCATATATGGCCGGCCAAAAAAACCTCTGGAGAACCCTCTCTCGCGTTTTGTCAGTCCCCAAGTGTCCCCCAAGAACATGGTTATGTGCCATGTCAAGCACCTGACGCCGGTACGGCTTAGGTACCAGAAGCTGTTCCACAATCTCATCCTTAACCTTATTAACTCTATAGAAAAGATCATTAGTCACCGAAAAATGTGGAAATCTTTTTTCAGCATCTGGTTCCTGAGGTACCCCGTTCATAACAGCAACCTGCTCTCTCGCATTTTTGAGAGTGGGGTCCTGTAATTGTGCAGTCCCAAAATTATCGCTAGACACCTCTAAGTCTAGTATATTTTGCTCAGTGGGAGGAGCCTCCTCCTCCCCAGCCAGGACCTGCAAAGGAAAACAATCATTTTCATCCTGCACACTTTTATCATTCACAGTGGACAAGGCAACCACCTTAGAGGTATCCTCACTCCTTTTGGGGATTTTTCTTTTTTCCCAGAGAGCCCAGAATAAAGGAAAATCGCGCCCCAATATTACATTATGCATGAGGTTTTTAACCACACCCACTTCATATTGTACTGTGCCTTGTTCAGTCCCGACTTTAGCCAGCACTATAGGGTACACTTTTGTATCACCATGTATACACACAACGCTCATATGCTTTTTAGACTCTAAGTCCCCAGTCACCAGGCTAGCATGCACCAAGGTTACAAGGCTTCCTGAGTCCATTAACGCTTTAACAGGAAAGTCATTGATTGTAATATCGCAGATTTGCGGTTCAGTCTCTAGTCCAGGAACTGCAGCACAAGATGGTTCCGCAAATAGCGACTGACGCCGGCTAGCGTCACATTCCATGGGTTCAGAGGTAAGAGGGCAATGGGCCGACACGTGTCCCGCCTCATGGCATCTCCAACACTGGATAGGGCCTGGTCTCTTTGGCAAGGAGTCCTTTTCAGAGCCCCTTAGCCACCCGGGACCATCACCAGTCTTTTGTCCCTGAGACACCACTTGAGCCCTTTTCCCCCCATCAGCACCCCTCCACACTCCCCCAATAGATGGAAGTCTCTTACCAGCTGACGGCACAGATCTGGCGCTCCGGGGAGGTGAAGATGCTGCAGGAACATCACGGAGGTAGTCCTCAGTCGCCTGGAACCTCTCCACAAGGTTGACAAGTTTGTTTGCATTCTTAGGATCACCTTGTCCCACCCAGCGTTGCAAGTCAGTAGGAAGGGCTCGGAGGTAGCGATCCATCACGACCTTCTCTAGGATTTGTGCAGGAGTAGAAGTGTCTGGCTCCAACCACTTTCTTGCCAAATGGATTAGGTCATACATCTGGGACCTCGCTGATTTGTCCAGACTGTAGCTCCAGTTGCGTACCCTCCGGGCACGGACTGCAGTAGTAACTCCTAGTCGGGCAAGTATCTCCTCTTTTAGCCGAGTATAGTCCTTAACCTCTTGCTCACTGAGGTCATAGTAGGCCTTTTGAGGTTCACCTGTTAAATAGGGCGCAATTACCTCTGCCCACTCAGCGGCTGGTAACTTCTCTCGCTCAGCCACGCGCTCAAATACTGTTAGATAGGCCTCAACATCGTCCTCAGCAGTCATCTTTTGCAGCGCTTTCTGCACAGTCCTTCTCCCAGAAAAAATCTCTGGAGCGGCTCCCATCACCACAGGCGCCTCTCGATTTGCTATCAGGTGCTCAATAAGTTGTTGTTGTGCAGCCATGGACTGTTCATGTCGTCTATTGGCCTCTATCTGAGCCTGCTGTTGTGCAGCGATCATCTGCTGTTGTTCAGCCATGGACTGTTCATGTCGTCTATTGGCCTCTGTCTGAGCCTGCTGTTGTTGCAAACTCACTTGCATAAACTGCTTCAGCATCTCCTCCATGTTGCTGGACTGTTTTTGGAGTGTAGTTGCAGCTTTCACCCAGGACATCAGCAGCTGTAGCCAAGTCTGTCCACACCGTTGCCCCTAGCAACCGCGTTGCCCGCTACCTCCACCAATTGTAAGGGATCTTCCCGGGGTAGGGTGTGTTTGGACACAGTTCACAGCAGACTTGGAATTTGATAAAGCAGATCTTGGCGTTTATTCGTGGTACAAACAGTCCAGCAAACAAAATATACAGCAACACCGTGCTTTCTAAGTACAACAAAAATAAAAGTCCTAGCCCGGCTGGGCGCTTACTAACAGGTTCTGCTCACCTATCTGACACTTACAAACACAGCGTCTTTCGCCTGGACATCGCAGGGTGAGTTTTAGCTCCAGCAGTGGCTGTGCTTGCAGCTTCCTTCAACACACAGATTGTTCATTCCCTGGCTGAGAAGCAATCACCTGCAGACTCTGCAGAGCCTTTAGCTTCCCAGGCTAATTAGGATCAAAGCTCACCTGATCCCAAACCCAGAACTGGATCGGGGGATGTGGAATGACAGGTCCCTCTACCAAACCTACCTGCCATTCCATATAAACCCAGGCCCGGCAAAATTTAAATAACAACTCAGCAGCATATCGCTGCTGAGAAACTGATCCATCCTGGATTTACCATCTCACACTGTGTAGCAACCTAGGTGAGATGTACACCCCCTCAACCACTTCTCCAGTGACATGTCTACAATATATATATACTTATACTTCTTATACTTCAAGTTAACTGCACCAAACAAAAGTCCCAGCATCATTTTAACTGTTTCTTAAAGCCGGAAGGTCGGATTGTTAAATAAAAATAGTTTTGAGGCATGTCCTTTTTTTATTTTATTTTTATTTTTTATTTTTTAATTTTTTTTCCCCTTCCTTTAAGATCAACAGTTGTCTTTTGCATCTATTGAACAGACATGACAAAAAACGAAAAAAAAAAAACGGACCAAAAGGGTACAAATAAGAGAAGTTTATTGTTAGGGTTTACAAGCACCAAAAACAAGATTTGACCCCCCCCCCCCCCCCTGCACAGCAAAATGCATGGCAGTGCATTACCCTGCATTGTGGTTTCGCTGCAGCACAGGTCTGTTGCATGTCTTATGCCGCATACACACGGTCGAACTGTTTGACGTACTTAGTCCGTTGAAACACATTTCAGCGGACAATCCGCTCGTGTGTGGGCTTCAGCTGACTTTTTCAGCGTGCAGTCCGGAGTACTAAGAATTTCGGTTTTTCCAAAAATCTGTCCGTCGTACTTTTGGTTTCAGCGGACAATACGGTCGTCAGTATGCTAGTTCGACGGACTAAGAATGGCGCATGCCCAGAAAGGATTTACATGGCGGAAGGGTGCTTTGCTGTGTCTTGGACTTCCTATTTCTAGTCCCGTCGTACGTGCTGTACACGTCATCGCGCAAGCTTTCGACGGACTGTTTGTGTATCCGTGTGTGGTCAAGTCCGTTCAGTGGAAACTACGACGGATTGTCCGTCGGATTGTATGACGGACTAAGTACGCCATACAATCTGCTCGTGTGTACGCAGCATTAGGCAGAGCCGAGGCTGAGGCCGCTCCCTACTGTCGCCACACAATGGGCTGTTGTTAGTGGGCCTTCTCATTGTTTAGCCATTATGTTTCTGAGATGAGTATTCAGTCGCCAGCACCCATTTAAATATTGGATCGCCAGAGCAGCATATTTGGCATTTTAAGAAAGTTATTTGAGCGGGTCGCAGTGAGAACAGGTCTGTCGCCGTAGGCGATGGGGTACTATGCAGAATGCTTAGATACTGTGTGTTATAACACATTACCACAATGCAAATGTGTAAAGCCAGCCTTATGGCAAGTTTTTTTTTTTTTTTTTTTTTTTCCTACTCCACCCCCCCCCACACGCCTTTAGAGTCTCCTCTAAATGCAAATTCTTGCTTGGAACTAAACATATATGCTCAGCCCTTCAAAGCGTCTCACACAGGCAGCACAGGTTGGATAAATAGCGGCTGGCATTCACTGAGGGGGAGGAGGAGAAGCGTAGCTTTTGCAGCGCTGGGGAGGAGGAGAAGCGTAGCTTTTGCAGCGCTGGGGAGGAGGAGAGGCGTGGCTTTTGCAGCGCTGGGGAGGAGGAGAGGCGTAGCTTTTGCAGCGCTGGGGAGGAGGAGAGGCGTAGCTTTTGCAGCGCTGGGGAGGAGGAGAGGCGTAGCTTTTGCAGCGCTGGGGAGGAGGAGAGGCGTAGCTTTTGCAGCGCTTGGGAGGAGGAGAGGCGTAGCTTTTGCAGCGCTGGGGTGGAGGAGAGGCGTAGCTTTTGCAGAGCTGGGGGGGAGGAGAGGCGTAGCTTTTGCAGCGCTGGGGTGGAGGAGAGGCATAGCTTTTGCAGCGCTGGGGTGGAGGAGAGGCGTAGCTTTTGCAGCGCTGGGGTGGAGGAGAGGTGTAGCTTTTGCAGCGCTGGGGGGGAGGAGAGGCGTAGCTTTTGCAGCGCTGGGGGGGAGGAGAGGCGTAGCTTTTGCAGCGCTGGGGGGGAGGAGAGGAGTAGCTTTTGCAGCGATGGGGAGGAGGAGAGGCATAGCTTCTGCAGCGCTGGGGAGGAGGAGAGGCGTAGCTTTTGCAGTGCTGGGGAGGAGGAGAGGCGTAGCTTTTGCAGCGCTGGGGTGGAGGAGAGGCGTAGCTTTTGCAGCGCTGGGGTGGAGGAGAGGCGTAGCTTTTGCAGCGCTGGGGTGGAGGAGAGGCGTAGCTTTTGCAGCGCTGGGGTGGAGGAGAGGTGTAGCTTCTGCAGCGCTGGGGGGAGGAGAGGCGTAGCTTTTGCAGCGCTGGGGGGGAGGAGAGGCGTAGCTTTTGCAGCGCTGGGGGGGAGGAGAGGCGTAGCTTTTGCAGCGCTGGAGTGGAGGAGAGGTGTAGCTTTTGCATCGCTGGGGTGGAGGAGAGGCGTAGCTTTTGCATCGCTGGGGTGGAGGAGAGGCGTAGCTTTTGCATCGCTGGGGTGGAGGAGAGGCGTAGCTTTTGCATCGCTGGGGTGGAGGAGAGGCGTAGCTTTTGCATCGCTGGGGTGGAGGAGAGGCGTAGCTTTTGCAGCGCTGGGGGGAGGAGAGGCGTAGCTTTTGCAGTGCTGGGGGGGAGGAGAGGCGTAGCTTTTGCAGCTCTGAATGGCTGCATGTACGGTTTTAGTATCAAGTTGGATTGTGCATGTAGATTAGATGTCATAGGTCCCAGAAGCACAGAGGGCACAAAATATGAAGCTCAGAGGAGGGAACTAATAAAATATTGCAAATGCGAGTAAGCAATGATTTAGTAGAATCCGATTTATGAAAAAAAATTACTTTAAAATCACAATAATTTAGTTTTGGATAAAGTGGGGGAAAGTTAACATTTCTGTCAGCTTTTGGGTTCTGTCTGTGACCTCATTGGGGAGTTTTTATCCTGCTTTCTTCCTGTCCATGTGATGCCCATACTATGAATGGTGGGAGCAATTGTCACAGAGAAAAGTAGGCAGAAAGAACAATAAAAGCATTGTTTGAGATTTTAAACGTTCTTTGCCTTCATATAAATTATGTTTTGAAACATTTCCCATAATTTTGTGTCTTGACTGACAGTGATGAGAAACTCATTCCAATAGAGACCCAGATGACAATAAAAACCCCTTTCATCTCTATCCAGAAAAAAAAAGGTTTGGCTTGAGTTAGTCTTTGAAGGAGAAGTATGGCCAAAGCTTTTTTTTTTTGGGTTTCAGCGGACAATACGTTCGTCAGTATGCTAGTCCGGCGGACTAAGAATGACGCATGCTCAGAAGCAAGTACGAAAAGGAAGCTATTGGCTACTGGCTATTGAACTTCCTTTTTCTAGTCCCGTCGTACGTGCTGTACGTCATCGCGCTAGCAAGCGCCGGACTTTCTGTGTGTCCGTGTGTGGCCAAGTCCGTTCGGTAGAAAGTCCGCCAGACTGTCCGCCGGATTGTTTGCCGGACTAAGTACGCCGGACAATTCGATCGTGTGTACGCGGCATAACAGACACTCAGCTTGGACAACTGCAGCCAGCATCCCTGCTGGGAAGCCATAATCCAGTCTGAATAATGTGTCCAGGTTTCAGGCAGTCTGAAACTTGGACACATAATTCCAAACCTGAACTGTCCAGGTTAATCCTGGACAGGTGGCAACCCTAGTGTGTGTTTGTGTGTGTGACTATACATTTTTTTTATTCTTAACAAAAATAGATTTATTTATTATTATTTTTATTATTATTAGTTGTTATATAATATATTTTTTTTTAAAGAACCCCATACTTAAGCTTCTTTACATATAAAAATTTAATCTGGCCAAACACATTACGATCTGCTAAGTTTATTTAGAATTGTATGGAATTCTAAGGTAAAGGGGGTTGAGGAATGGCGAGGCCCAAGGGCTCAAAAATAAACTGGATGAAGGGGAGGGGGTTGGAAAAAGGGGGGCACTCCTCTATCATCCATCACCTCAGGATCATCCATCATGTGTAAGAGGCAGGGGCTGCTATGGGTCCCCATTCAAGAGGCACAAAATGTTCTCAAGCTGTGTTGCAAGGTCACTGTATTCTTGTGTGAAACTAAAAGTTGTTCCACTAAAACCAGATAGAATAGAATTAGTCTTCTCAGTGATGAAGAGATGCAGCAAGGTCCTCCGATATATGATGTATCTCATTGACAATCGCGATTCACATGCCAATGGGAAATGGAAATCTTTTTAATAAGAACTGTGTAGATTGTAAAGCTTTCCATACATTTAAAACATTTTTTTTTTTTTCAAAGAGCACTGTTTATATTTGTATTCTATTGCAAGATTTTTGATACAATTTAATATTAGTAACTATACAGTATATCATCTTTCAACTCCTCTGTTTTATATTTTAGCCTTAAATTACAGAATGAACCAGAGGTTACGTCTCTCTCTTATGGAGCTCAATCGTGCGGTCTGTATAGAGCACCCAGAATATGGAGTTCCTTGGTTCCATGAGCAATATTGTCAGGAACTGCTGCAGACAGGTGAGTGGGAAAAGCTGAGTCCTATATACAGATTTCATGTAATATGTGATCCTGATCTCTTGTCTATAAAGCACCTTTGTGTTCCTACACAGAAGAGCCTTAAGCAAAGGTAATTTCCTTATTTAAAACTGAACTTCAAGTACTGTTTGGATTTACAGTGACTCTTTAAAATAAGTAATAATGCTCTTGTCTTCCAGTCTGCCCATAAATATTATGGCGGTGGATTCATTGACCGAGAGGTGACACCAAGTGCTAACTTTTTAGTTGAAGTCAGTAATTGCATATTTGATTACTTTGTTTTTAGGTCACTCTAAAAGGGAAGCAATGGGCACTTTGAGATCTTCCTATTGCTTGGAAATTGAAGATTACACTCTTTTTATATGCTGTCATGGGTAGACAGAATGTAAATAATTTATGGCTGTTACTGATTAAAATTTTCGTGTTCGATTAATCCACTAATTTTGATTTATTATAACGCACATACAGATCCAACTACTTTTAGCTGATCTCCTTGCATTGCAACTCTGCATTAGTCAGTGGTAAATGTGGTATACACTATATACAATCATCCGACACTAGTTAGTTTCCACAATCCATGACTTAACTTCACAGTTCACACAAATATGTTTTAAAATCAAACTGTAGCACTGATGTAAGTAATTTTTTTATTAAACTTTAAGAAAAACATAGAAATTTAGTTTAATTCTAAAATGTATCTAGTATATTGACTGTCAGTCACTTTATAGTAGCAAGTAGGCATCACTTTAGCCAGTCACGCAGACATACTAGTGTTTACATTTTGATGTTTTTTTTTTTTACAACAATGTTAAAAATGGAGGTTATCAAATTTGCCTACACTTAGCTCACTGAATGATCCCAGTTAACCACATCCATATTTACCATCACTGTCCAGGCTCTCCGGTGACATTACGGACATCAACGTCACCGGACTCCTCCCCCCTTCACCTTTGTT
Organism: Lithobates pipiens; assembly: GCF_037356315.1. Lineage (NCBI taxonomy): Eukaryota > Metazoa > Chordata > Amphibia > Anura > Ranidae > Lithobates > Lithobates pipiens. The sequence continues at coordinate 97,021,179 of NW_027507784.1, read as the reverse complement.
AGCAGACAGAGGGACAAGGGGGAGGAGTCTGGTGACATCGATCTCCGTGACGTCACCGGATCTCTGACGGAACTCCCTGAAGACCCAGAAGCTGGTGGAGAGGCGAGTACCGATCAAAAAAATTAATGATTAATCGAGGAATTAATCTTTCATTTTCCCAGCCCTAAAATAATTTTACAATGGATAATCTCTATGCATCATCATGTGGACTATGTGCATTGCTACAATTTTTTCACATCACTATCTTTGCTGTGGCAGTTAGAATCACCAAAGGGCTCCTATGCGAGAGCAATTTTGTTGAGCTTCCCCCCTTCCTCATGCAACTTCTGGCCAAGTAACAAAACCGATTAACCGTGTAAGAGTTGGCAGTCATAAATAAGTGGGCCATATCTAGATCTGTGTGAGAGAAGGAGGGTCCCTAATACCCATCTATCCAACATGCAATATAAATGGGCTCCTAAGTCCAAGTCCTTTATGTAACTACAGAGTCTGGACAAATGGTATGTCCATCCCTATGTCACAAACCCCAACATAAGAAGAATGGGGCCATCTTCTGAATCGTCAAACATATTGATCTGCTTCTTAAATTGAACCTGAACTCAAAAAGCGAAGATTTGCTATGTTATAGGTAACACTTAGAAATGTTAATTGTGACTATACACTGATCCGCCATAACTTTGACCACTCACCACAACCCATTGAGGCATACACTCCACTAGACCTTTGAAGGTATGCTGTGGTATCCAAGCCGACGGCACAAAGCTGTCAGTAACAGATCTTGGGATCTCCTGGGCTCACAGGAGACACTAGGAACAGCAGAAGCCATAGGGATGGGGGCGTGGCTATGGACCCGCACAGCCTGGCTCGGGAGTGTATGTGACGGGTGGCTTGCTAAGGGGTGACCAAGAGGAAGGAGTAGCTGAAAGTGCCAGCAGGGACATGCCAAAGAGGAGGTAAGGGAGTGCTTTGTGCAATATCATTGAACAGAGCAAGTAGGTACAGTGGATATAAAAAGTCTACACACCCCTGTTAAAATGTCAGGTTTCTGTGAGGTAAAAAAAAATGTGACCTATAAACTTTACGACTCAATTGAAAAACAAACTGAAAAGTTTTAACGTGGTTGCACAAGTGTGAACACAACTGGGGATGTAGCCGTTTTCAGATTTAAGCAATCATATTCAAACTCAAATGTTAAGTACACATCTGCCATCATTTAAAGTGCCTCTGATTAACCCCAAACAAAGCTCATCTGTTCTAGTAGGTTTATCCTGACATTTTCTTAGTCACATCCTACAGCAAAAGCCATGATCCACAGAGAGCTTCCAAAGCATCAGAGGGATCTCATTGTTAAAAGGTATCAATCAGGAGAAGGGTACAAAAGAATTTCCAAGGCATTGGATATACCAGGGAACACAGTGAAGACAGTCATCAAGTGGAGAAAATATGGCACAACAGTGACATTACCAAGAACTGGATGTCTCTCCAGATTTGATGAAAAGACGAGAAAAAAATGGTCAGGAAGGCTGTCAAGAGGCCTAAAGCATCATTAACCAGTTCCCGACCGGCGCACGACGATGTATGTCGGCAGAATGGCACGGGCAGGCAAACTGGCGTACAGGTACGTCCAGTTGAAATTACCATCCTGCCATCGTGTGTGTGCCATCAGTGGGGCATGCCGGTCGGGACCCCCGTGAGTCCAGTCGCGGGTCCCGCGGACTCGATCGCCGCTGGGATACCCGCGTTTGTCTCACGGAGAGATGCCAATGTAAACAGCATCTCCCCATTCTGCCTAGCAACAACTGTGATTGGAGCAGAGATCAGTGTTCACTAGCACACAGCCCAGCCCCCCCCCCCCCCCCCCAGTTAGTAACACGCCCCCTAGGACACACTTAACCCCTACACTGCCACCCCCTAGTTAATCCCTTCACTGACAGTCTCATTTACACAGGAATCCATGCATTTGTATAGCACTGATTGCTGTATAAATGACAGTGGTCCCAAAAATGTCCGATGTGTCTGCCATAATGTCGCAGTCACAATAAAAATCGCTGATTGCCGTCATTACTAGTAAAAATTTGGTTTTTGTTTTTCTAAATTGTTGCTCTTTTTTTGTTTATAGCACAAAAAATAAAAACCGCAGGGGTGATCAAATACCACCAAAAAGCTTTATTTGTGGGAAAAACATTTTGTTTGGGAGCCACGTCACACGACCACACAATTGTCAGTTAAAGCGACGCAGTGTCGAATCGCAAAAAGTAGTCTGGTCTTAAGCCAGCAAAATGGTCCAGTCTGAAAGTGGTTAAAGGAGCTGCAGGATTATCTGGCAAGTACTGGCTGAGTGGTACATGTGACCAAAATCTCCCGTATTCTTCATATGTCTAGGCTATGGTGTACATTGGCAAGACTCATACCCAAAAAGACTGATGGTGTAATAAAATCAAAAGGTGCTTTAACCACTTCCCGACCAGCGCACGACGATGTACGTCGACAGCATGGCACGGGCAGGCATATTGGCGTACATGTACGTCCAATATTCGTTGCCGCCGTGCCACCAGGAGCGCGCCGCCGGCGGCGCGCTCCCGCGCTGGTCGGGACCTCCGTGAGTCCGGTCGCGGGACCCGCGGACTCGATCGCCGCGGGCATCCCCGCGATCGTCTCACGGAGCGGCGGAATGGAGGAAATGCTGTATAAACAACATTTTCTCATTCTGCCTAGCAACTAGTGACGCTGATCTCTGCTCCATGTGATTGGAGCAGAGATCAGTGTACACTAAATGAAAGCCCAACCCCCCCACAGTTAGTAACACACCCCTAGGAACACTTAACCCCTACACTGCCACCCACAGGTTAACCCTTTCACTGCCAGTGTCATTTACACAGGATTCACTGCATTTATATAGCAGTGATAACTGTATAAATGACAATGGTCCCAAAAATGTGTCAAAAATGTCCGATGGGTCCCCGACAATGTCACAGTCACAATAAAAATCGCAGATCGCCGCCATTACTAGTAAAAAAAAAATAATAAAAAATTATTAATAAAAATGCTATAAAACTATCCCTATTTTGTAAACGCTATAACTTTTGCGCAAACCAATCAATAATCGCTTATTGCGTTTTTTTTTACCAAAAATATGTAGAAGAATACGTATCGGCCTAAATTGAGGGAAAAAAATTTTTTTTATATATTTTTGGGGGATATTTATTATAACAAAAAGTAAAAAATAATGCGTTTTTTTCAAAATTGTCGCTCTATTTTTGTTTATAGTGCAAAAAATAAAAACCGCAGGGGTGATCAAATACCACCAAAAGAAAGCTCTATTTGTGGGAAAAAAAGGACGTCAATTTTGTTTGGGAGCCACGTCGCACGACCGCGCAATTGTCAGTTAAAGCGACGCAGTGCCGAATCGCAAAAAGTGGTCTGGTCTTTGACCAGCAAATTGGTCCGGTCTGAAAGTGGTTAACAAAAGTATTAGTTTAAGGGTGTGCACACTTATGCAACCATATTATTTTATTTTTTTATTTTTACTTCCCTCCACCTAAAAGATTTCAGTTTGTTGTTCAACTGAGTTGTACAATTTATATGTCACATTAAAGGTGGGAAAAAGTTCTGAAATGATTTATCTTTGTCTCATTTTTTTACATCACAGAAACCTGACATTTTAACAGTGGCGTATAGACTTTATATCCACTTTATAACATATTTTTTTTTGTTTTAAAGGATACTACAGTGCTCCGCAGCGCCCTGGTAGTTCATTGAAAACTACAAGACAATGGCAACAAAGGCTAGCGGGCATGGGGAAGAAGATCTCCACTATCTGTCAGATTGGGGGGGAAGCAGGGGCTGGTCTGTTTGTAACATGTTACGAAAGGTGAATTTGGCCTTTAAGCCAAAACATTTGTATCCTTTGACAACTTTTTCAGCAATTGAAGCTACAGTAGCTCTTCTCAACAAGCAGACAACACAGGCCAGCCTTCACTCCTGCGTGCATCAATGGGTCTTGGCTGCCCATGACCCTGTTGCCTGTTCTGTTGTTTTCCTTCCTTGGACCACTTTTGGTGGGTCCTGACCGCTGCACACTGGGAACATCCAGGGTGCTGCCATGATGGATCTGAATTGACAGGTGCTCTTTAAAATGTAAGAACTCATTCTTGCTGGTAGTTCGAATTTTTAATATTTGCAACAAAATGAAGGCTTCCCATTTAGAATAATAAGCTGTAAGGTTAGTAAAATGCCGATATCGGAACTGATTTTAGGTTAGTAGGTTAATCACACATAGTTGAACTACTCAAATTATTTTATTTAATTAAAACAACATTGCCAGTGCATGTTATGCGTTTACCAAAAATTTAAATATTGCAGAATATACAGCCTCCTGCTACAAAACTAAGCTCCATTTCATGCTGTATAAACTAAATTATTCATGTATCTTAAATAGAAAACTATCCTTAGATAGATTTTTACTCCAAAAGCATTTTATTAAAATAAATTTGCTTAAAAAAGAAAAAAAAAAAGGAAGAAAATCTGATTTAAATCCAAAAAAATCTGATTATTTTTTATTTGATTTTTTCAAAATCATACATTTTTATCTACTCTGGGAACATCCCACAAGAGCTGCAGTTTTGGAGCTGCATTCATCTAGCGCATGCGTCTAGCCATTACAATTTGGCCCCTGCTCAAATCCTTACGCGTGCCCATTTTTTGCTTTCAACACATCAACTTCTAGGAAAACATGTTCACTTGCTGCCTAATATATCCTTCCTACTTTAAGATGCCATTGTAGCAAGATCATCAATGTTCTTTGCCATACTTGTCAATGGTTATAATGTTATGACTGATTGGTGTATATTGCATACATTATTTTAGATGGCTTACTAAATAGTTCTATAGAAATTGGTTAATTTCTCTATTTCAGGTTTATATACACTTTTTAATTATATGTCTTCTTACCAAATTCGCAACCACACTGAGTATGAAATTGATGCTCTCGGCCACAATGAGAACATAAGGTACTAGCACCAAGAAGTGGGGAGACCTCTAAATACAACATGGATAGTATAATAAACATAATAATGGTGCATGTGTCATTTTTTTGCATACACAAGTTACATTGTGAAAACTAAAAAAAAAAAAATCTAACCATTCATTAAAATATAACGGAACTTAAAGCGGGAGTCCGCCGGGACTCCGCGTTTTTTTTTTTTTTAAAAGCCAGCAGCTACAAATACTGCAGCTGCTGACTTTTAAAATAGTGACACTTACCTGTCCAGCGCGCCCGCGATGTCGGCACCCGAAGCCGATCTCTTGATCGTCTCTCGGGTGCTGCCGCCGCCATCTTGGGTATGGGAATCAGGAAAAGGAGCCTTTCGGCTTCATTTCCCGGTTCCCTACTGCGCATGCGCGAGTCGTGCTGCGCAATAAGGACGGTCCCCGCTGCCTCTGGGATCTGTGTGTTTCCCAGCAGGCAGCGGGGCACTTGCGGAAAGGGGCGGGCACTTGCGGAAAGGGGCGTAATCTACTCCCCTTTCCGCAGAAAGCTATCCCGGAAGTGGGTGCAGATACCTGTACTGTACAGGTATCTGCACCCCCCTCCCCCCTGAAAGGTGCCAATTGTGGCGCTGGAGGGGGGGAGGGTTCCGATGAGCGGAAGGTCCACTTTAGGGTGGACCTCCGCTTTAAAAAGTGAAGATTTGCTTTGTTGTAGGGAACATGTAGAAATGTTATTTGTGCCCCGAAAATGTACCTTTTTTTTTTTTCCTGTGATTCCACCTAAAATATAGTAGTGCACTTTCTGGTATGTGATTGTGAGCTGCCTATGTAAGTCAGTAAAGGGGAAAAGATCAGCTATAGGGAGACTTCAGTACTGGTGACTTAGTCTTTTGCCTTCTGCCTGCATTTTTTGGGCACAGCTTCATCACTTCAGCTCCTTTTTAACACTGACCTGCAATCTCTTCCCACAGAGAAAAGTGTGACTCATCAGCAGATTCATGAGATACTCAAAGAAATATTTGGGGGCGCAGATTATACAAAAATGTTTGTGAGGATACCATACTCTTACACTATAGGTAAGCTACAGGAATGGGATTTATTTCATTTTTTTTTATAATCTATACCATTACATTAATCATTACATCATACATACCTATATGTAAAAATGGGTACGTGGTAGAATTATGGGGAGCTAGTGACTCCTTTTGCCTGACCAATGAGCAAATCAGTTCACAAACTGGGTTCTTGCGATTTGCTTCCATGGATAGTTGCATGGAGCTATGTCCAATACATCTGACTGCCGGGATAACTGATTTGTGACTCTCTGCAGATCAGGCATAGCTATAAGGGGGTCATGGGTAGCAATTTCAACCCAGCCCCATGCTCCAGTGGACCTGTGCAGCTCCCCTGTTACATTTGGTTCTACACCTGGATAGAAGGGGTGCGGGGGGGCAGTGCCCTTCATTTCCTCCTGCAGCCACTGGAACCTGTATGCCCCTCCGCAGTTCTCAGCTTTGCCAGCTGCTGCAGGGGATGTTTCAGGATGGAGAGCAAAGAAAGGGGGCGTCAAATATGTAATTTATTGTCCCCTTCCTTTTCTGAATGAACACAGTGAGCGATCAGTACCGACCACTCACTTTGATTATTTTTATAACTAAAGCATAGGCCAGGTCAACTTTTGCATTGGGGCCCACAAGCTTCAAGCTACACGTCTGGCCAAAAGTATGTGAAAACCCCCCCCAAATGATTGAGTTTAGGTGTTTCCCTTGAAATGCGCAGTTAATGCTACCAATCTTGTGACAGGGAAGGTCCTTTTTTCTTTTCCGGCATTATTGTGATCCAGTATGGTGTGGAGGAACTCGGGTGGCCTGCACAGAGCCCTGACCTCCACCCCCTTGAACGCCTTTGGGATAAATTGGAACACCAAGCCAGATCTTCATGTCCAGACCTCACAGATACTCTTTTGGCCGAATGGGCAGATGATTCCACAGACACCCTCCAAAATCTTGTGGAAAGCCTTCCCAGAAGAGTAAAGGCTGTTATAGCTGCAAAGTGGAGGCCAACTCCATAGTAATGAAAAATGTTTTGGTTCAGCGCCTAGGAAATGGATGAATTGTGCTCTGAGAATTAATGCTCTAAAAAAGTGGCCTCTAAAAACTGACAGCCGCAGTTCTATTGTGTACCATTGTTAACAGAACTTACACAATATTCAGTAGTTTACCCTGCTTTTCATGGATTCCATTTCATGTGATTAACAAATAAACATGCCATATAAAGTACTTGACCTCTAACCGAAATGTGAACAAAAATGATAAAACAATATATAAAGTCCCATTCACGTATGCCCATTGTGCAAGTGTGGGTGCTCTGTATAGAGGTTAAACTTGGCGTTTGATACCACTAGTGCATACTGTGTCCTACGTGGATTTGCACTCACCAAATGTATATGACCAACTATCATTAGTATGGTCAGATGTGCTTGTGGGTCATGTCCCCTTTAAATCCAGTATCTCTTGTATTATGTTTGCTCGATGTTGAAAACCTGTAGTGTAAAACCGTTTTTTTACAATTTATTAGATAAAGGTAATAAGGGAATAAACCCACTTGTATTAGTGCCGGTTAGAACCTGGCACCTGGTGTGCACAGCATTGGTTGTTTGTAAGCGGGGCTCACCGTACCGCTTCATTACTGGGAAGTGCGGCTCGGGTTCCCGTCCAAAGATGGAATCGGTAGCAGTTACGTCACAATGACGCAGGTATAGCTTCAACACGTTTCCACCTGATTTGTTGTGCTCAGGAAGCTCACTTTCCGCCATTTTGCTTACTATATATATACCCTTACAGGCATTAACCCGAAATTGGTCAACTCAGTTTAAAAAAAAAAAAAAAAGATTTTATTGAAGAAAAGGCGATACATGGAATCCCAAAAGAAGGTATACAAAATTTTTCCAAAATCATGTACAGAAGCAAATAGTCAAGGCACTTGGAAACAAGGATGCATACATGCAACTAGGGAAAAGAAGAAAGGTCTCTTGAATCACAAATAGCATGTCGTGGTAACTGGATGGATCTAGAGAAGGGAGCCTTGAGCTCTACTGAAGGTACCAACAAAACCAAAAAAAAAGGGGGAAATAGGAGAGGTGGGGGGGGGGGGGGGACATTATCGTTATGAAGTCCACTGAACACAGTGAGTTGAAGTCGAAGGCAAAACACCTCTTGGGTTAGGAGTCAGACCCGGGTTTGGTGCTAGGTTGCACAACGGAATTGGCTGAGTTTGACGGATGAGAGATAGGGCGTGTATGGTGGGAGAGTTCTGATCCATCAGACACAGCTGAGTCCACAAGTGAAGGGTCGAGGACTGAAGTGTCAGCATCTCCTGGAGTGATAGTATGGGGTTTATAATATGAGAAAGAGAAGTGTTCGAAGTTTGATAATTCCTCACTTGAGAGGGTCGAAAGCATGAAAGCCCACCATTTGGAGTAGAAACGTGCATTTGATTTCGCGTGTTTGAAGTTGGTGTTAATTTTTTCCTTGTGGAGCAGCTGTAGCAGTTGCGAGATCCGTGGGCAGCCAGAGAAAGTCCAGTTTTTTAAGATTTGCCGACGGCTATTAAAAGAACAGTCAAGACCCAGTCTTTATAGCAAGGGTGGGAGGTATAGGACCACGGTAACAGACTGCCATCCCAGTAGCCGAAAATGAGTAGAAGGGGGTCCTTAGGCATTATCATCAGTGTTATGTGGAAGATATATGCTATGACCTGGTCCCAGAAGGTGGAGATAAAGGGGCAGGCCCAGAATCGGTGGGAGAGGGATGGTTTAGGTTGGCGGCACATGGGGCAGCTGGATGCGCCTATGTCCTTCCCGGAGAGAAAGGGTATGCAAGCCCGGTGTAATATCTTAAGTTGGGTTTCTCTCCAGACCTCATTGGGGATCAGCTGATGCATTTTATTGTATCCTTGTAAAAGTTTACCCGCTAAGTCTGAGTCTGGGAAATCTTTACCCCAATTGACAACTGACGATGAGGCGATAGAGGGAGTAGATTTCATCAAGAGTGGCTTGTATATGTCCGAGATTTTGTAAGAGGCACCTTGCAGTAGCAGATCCAGAAAGGATGTCTGAAATCTTTTGCGTTCTTCTCTGCAGGAATTCCTCAAGAAACTGACACATTGCACATAGTGAAACGCATTAGATTTAGGGAGGGAAAAGGTTTCTGCGACAGCCGAAAAGGGAAGGTGGCGACCCGTTTCCATGTTGCAGAGGGTGGAGAAATTTGTTAGGCCTTTTTGACGCCAATCCAAGAATTGTTTATGCTCCAGTCCTGGTGGGAAGCTAGGGTTTCCTTGAATCGGGAGATGTCTGGATAGAAAGGGTGATAACTTCAGTATTTTTAGCACCTCCCGCCAGGCAATGACTGTGTCTCTGAGGAGAAGGTTATGGTGTAGGGGTGGGGGGATAGCTTTGAAGGAGGGCTACCAAGGAGTAGGGGTGAGCCATTGACGATTCCAGGGAGTAATTTGAGTAGTGAGAGAGTTGGGAAATCCAGTCCAGACTTATTCTCAACAGGCAAGAGAGGTTATAGGCTCTAATGTTCGGTAGACTAATCTCTCCTTCGCATCTGGGAAGAAATAATTTTGCAAAGGCTATGTGTGGCCGCCTATTGTGCCACAGAAATTTTGAGATGGCTTTGTTTAGAATTGTAGTATCCTTGTGTTTCAAAAGCAATAGGATCGTTTGGAGAGGATACAATAAACGAGCAAAGCTTACCATATTTAGTAAGTGACATCTTCCCAGAAGCGAAAGAGGTAGATCCATCCAGTTACTCAATTCTTGTGTAATTTTTTCTTTATCAATGGGGGATAATTGAGGTGGTATATAGAGGAGGGCAGTTTCCCTATCTTAATGCCTAGATAAGTTATATGGGAGTTTGCCACCGAGAAGGGTGAAAAATGAGCCCATGGAGGAGTAGACAGAGTGCCTATTGGGAGAATTTCGCTTTTGCTGTAGTTTATGCGAAGGCCCGAGCAGAGTCTAAATTCATCAAATATAGTTTTAATGGCGAACATGTCAGAGAATGGGTTGGTCGTAAAAATTAGGATGTCATCAGCAAAGAGAGATGTGCGGAGTTCCCGTGTGCCTATTTTGATTTTGTGAAGGAGGGCCTTTTGAATGAGGTAGCGAGAGAGGGGTTCTAGTGCAATGTTGAAAAGAGGGGAAAAGGGGGGGGGGGCCCTGCCTCGTGCCTTTCTAGAGGCGGAATTCGTCCGAGAGGAGGCCAGCCACCACCAACCTGGCCGCAGGGGATGTGTACATGGCTTGCACGAGGTGGGTGAAAGGGTCCGAGAAGCCCATTTTCGATAGAGCCAAAGAAAGCCACTCAAAGCTGACATTGTCAAAAGCTTTTTCCGCGTCCAAGGTGATGATGGCATGGTAATGGGGGAGATACCGTAGGTATGGACAGTTTGTCTAGGAAGGATTTGGCTACGTTCATGTCTATGGGGTCCGCAGAATAGAGCGAGGAGTAGTATTTTAGCATTGCTTTGTTAATCTCCTGTTGGGAGGATTTTACGGTGCCAGAAGAGTCCCTGAGGGAGGTGATATGTGTCGGGCGAAAGGGGCCTTTACACAATCTTGCCAGTAGCTTACCGGCCTTTTTTGCCAAATTTATGGAGGGTGGCATCCAAGTGAGCCCTATGTGTCTGTTCGAGAGTATCTGCCCAGGTGTCGAAAGACCTTTTTGCTGCCTGCCATATTTGTCTGTTCTCGGGGGAAACGCTGACGCAAAGTGAATACCGTACCCGGCGAAGATCTCCACTAGATTTCTTGTAGTTGGACAAGGTGTTCCTCTTAAGAGAGGCAGGGTAGGAGATGACGCAGCCTCTGAGGAAAGCCTTGGCTGCTTCCCAGAAAAGGTTTGGGTTTTCCGTATGAAGAGAGTTGGCTGCAGAGTATTCAGACCAAGCTCCCGCCATATAGCGTTCAAAATCAGAATTGTTGTGGAGATAAGAGGGAAATCGCCAAAGTCGGGGAGAGGGAATCAGATCAGGAATGTCTAATGATAGTTAGATGGGTGCATGGTCCGAGATAGCGATATCATGAATGTCAGCACCTGAGAGCAATCGTAGAAGGCTGTCTGCGCAAAAGAGGTAGTCAAGATGTAGTAAAGATGTTGTGTGGATTAGAGTAAAAAGTGTATTCTCTGTCCGTTGGGTGGTGGAGTCTCCAAAAATCTTGAAGGGAAAGAGAATCAATAGTGTGTGCAAAATGAGTATGTTCAGAGGACGCAGGAGGTGACTGCAGGCGCTTTGGGTGAGATATGTCCTCCTGAGGGGTGTAAGGTAGTGTTAAAGTCTCCTCCCACTATATGGGGTAAGTTTGGGGCGGGTAGTAACCAGGTGGACATCTCATTAAAAATTTGTTTAATAAAAAGAAAAAAAAAATTGTTTACCAGGATTGTTTAGGGCATAAATGTTGGAAATCATCAATTCTCTAGTTCCTAATTTTATATGAATGGAGATACAATGGCCCTGGCTGTCGGTATCAACGGTTAACACTTCGCATGAAAGATTTTTGTTCATCAGTATAACCCCAGCTTTGCGGTTTAGTGCACCGGAGCCTAGGACAGTGCCCACCCAAAGCTTTTTCTTGCGTTGGAAATCAGGAGGAGTGAGGTGGGTTTCCTGGAGCAGAGCAATGTTCGTTTTAAGTCTCTTGAAGGGGGACCTAAGCCCTTTCACGTTCCAGGAGATGATGTTCATGTTGGTAATTTCACGTGCGATATGTGAGGATATATTACACATTGTATGTGAAGACCTGAGGAGAATTAAGGAAATACCTGCTTGAACCAGGGTGGGCTGATTGGGAGGTAGTGGTGAAGCCCTAGTGTCTGATGTTCGGGGGGTTTGGGTGTAGGGGGGGATTAGGAGAGGGGAGGGAAAGGGGGAAGTAGGAACTAACATACAACAGAAAATGAACTCTTTTTTTTCCGCATAGAGTCCCTGTGTAAACCCGCTCTCCCCTGCAATCCATGACACTGGGATGTGTGCGCGCCCTTAAAAAAGGCAGTGTCTTTGACCGTGATGGGAAGCCGCCATGAGCAGAGAATTGGGAGGAGAATTCACACAGTGAGGCTATAGGAAACAAGCCATCTTAATGAGAAATGTAGGTTAAATTGAAAGACCGTTATTCACATAGGCAGAGGTAAACAAGAAAAAAAAAAAAAACGCATGGCTGCCACTTAGTAGTGGGTCAAATACCTGAGTCAGAAGTAGAAAATAGTCAATTGAGCTATGAATCAGGCAAACTTTTGGGACCATGAGAGAGGCACGATGTACCCCAAAGGTCCGTATCAGTGAGGGGGGTGGCGATGATCGGGTCCAGTTGCTCTGAAGCGTTTTGGGGAGTCTTTCCTCGGGCTCCGCTGGTCCATGAGGCGGTTGCTTGGAGAGGCTGTGTGCAGGGATTCTGCATAGGCATCAGAGCGCAGTGAAAGCAGGAAGGCTTCCTCTTCTGAAGTGTCCTGAAAAGACAGCTGATCCCCATTGGGGGGTTTGAGACGGAGAGCCGCAGGGAACGCTAAACTGAATTTTATCTGACGCTGGTGCAGTTCAGTACAGACGTGTTGGAGTGCTTTCCTCTTTTTTTGAGACTTCCAGAGAGTAGTCTGCAAAAATCAGGATTTTGATACCGTCAACTTGAAGAGATCTGGTATGCCTGAACTTTTGCAGGATGGTGGTCTTGTCATTGTAATTGAGGTACTTTGCGATAATCGGGCGGGGAGATTTGCGGTCAGGAGCAAAGGCTCCCATGCGGTGGGCCCATTCGACCTTGCATGGGCCGGGAAGACCCAGCATCTCTGGAATGCGTCTGGTGCAGAATTCCATGAGGTCCGACGATTTTAATGATTCTGGTACCCCCACAAATCTCAGATTACTCCTTCTGGACCCGTTTTCTAAGTCGTACAATATTTGGAGTATATGTTGATTAGTTTTGTCTTGCGCTTGTTTGTTGCCTTGCGCCTGGTACATCTCTTCCTCTAGACTTGAAAGGCGGCGTTCAACCTCATCATTCTTGTAGAATGCTCCCCTAGTTGCGCTTTGAGTTGACGCATCCCCGCGTCTACCTCTTTTTCCATCGAAGTAGCTATCATGGGGGACAGTAGGGCAGCTACCGCCTGGGCTATACAGTCAGTATTCCCGTCCCCCATGGTAGAGGATGGTAAAGCGACATGTGGGGAGAGAGGGATGGTTGAAGCGAGGCAGGGGATGGGAGTGCTTACCTCCATCGCTGGTGTTTCCGCCATGTTGTTCTGCAAGGCCGGGGCTTAGAGTTGGGATAGGGCCGGGTGACTAGTTCTGGCCGTGAGGGAGCGTGCTCCAGTCTTCTCCACAAAGCGGTCCATATATGAGAGGGGGGGACCCCTGGGAGGCTGCAAACTGCAGGAGGGGGGGGATCAGAACAGTTCTGTATATTGTGGTACCTGCCTGTAGAATAAGGCTGAGACCGGGGCATGGAGTTGTGGTGCATTCGTTTGTGGGATTGCGCTGGAGTCCTGCTTGTTGGGAAGTCTGCTTGAGGCCAGAGGGGAGCACCTGGTGAGGCTGCTGGTGGAGTGAGGAGCCTGGGCTGTGTGTGCAGGCACTGCAAGCAGAGGAGCTTTCCGGGAAGGCCAAGAGCTCAATTTTCGGGGCCGCCGGCTGAGGTGTTGTGGCCGATCGCACTGTTGCGCTGGATTCAGGGCTCAGTCAGCTCTATTTGGAGGTGTAGGGGCACCCGGTGAGGCAGCGGGCGGCAGAGGGGGCCTTGAACAGCGTTCCCAGGCCCTTAAAACATTATGCGCGGTCCGTGTAGGCCGAGACCGGGGCCTTAATTTTGCGGTCAGGCCGGGAATTGGCAAGCGGATGATTTGGCACCCGTTGTGGGGATCACCCAATGGGCGCCAAATCCGGCGATTCGCAGGTAGGGTGGGTTGTGGGGGTCACCCAAGGCTGCTCGGGCGGCGAGAGGGGTCGGGCTGGTATTTTTAAGCCGTTTTTTGGGATCGCCGTGTGGGAGCCGAGAGGAAACTCAGCTACTCCATGCGGCGCTGAAACCGGAAGTTCAACTCCGTTTTAATGTCAAAGCCATGTGGTGTGTTCAGGCAAATAAAAAATTAGTAATTTGATTATTACATCTCACTATTTTCTGCCTACATATTGATGTGAGGGGAGGGAAAATCACTGCATCTGCTTTCATTTGTGACCTAAATGCAGTTTTAATTTTGTCCGCCCCTCAAATTGTGGTCATACTGTCTTAATTCCTTATATTGACGACACTAAATGTGTTGGTAATACATCCAAGCCAGCTTGGAAGCCTGGGTGATTTCTCAGTGCAGGTTTCCTTTAGTGCTACCGATAATTACATTTCTAATTGTGTTTCTTCTCTGCAGATTTTGAATACATTCTAGATAAAGAGAGAAACCCCATTGCATATGTAGAAGAGGATGTTTTGTCATCGATTTGTGAATCTGACAGTCACTTACAGGAGAATAAGCCAATACCAGAAGGTGCTCAAAGGTCAGTCATAGCTAAGGGGTTGAGCTGCTCTACACAGAATGAGGCTGGTAGACTATAGCCACCTAAATCTAAAGTGGGCATGCCTGATCACTCCTGAACAGTGGCCTCTACAACATTCTGTTTCTTTATCACCTTCGTATCTTGGTTATACTGAACAAGTTTTAGATGGCTTATTGTTAAACCTTTCTTTCATTAATGTAGGGTCGCTGTAGATTTTCTCCATCCTGGGTTATTGGCCAGGAATTCTTCCCATGTAAAAGGTTCATCTGCAATGAAGAAAAGACATCTGGAGATCTTGGGATACCATGTCATTCAGGTAAAAATAATATGGGCATTTTTAAGAGTTCCTTTTAAAGTGATTGTAAGCGTTCTGTTTTTTTTTTTTTTTTTTAAGTAACAAACATGTCATACTTACCTGCTTTGAGCAGCCCTGATCCTCCTTTTCTGGGATGCTGCGGCGGAAATTCTGGCTCCTCCTTCTTATCGAGTGCCCCCACAGAGAGATGTTTTTTCAATGGGGGCACCCGTGCGGGAGCGCTTACAAGTCTCGCTGCTGTGTCCATTGACAGAGATAGCAGGACTCGGCCCACTCCTGGCTCCTGTGTCACTGGATTTGACTGATAGCAGCGGGAGCCAATGGCCCTGCTGCTATTAATCTATCCAATAAGGGATCCAAGACAGAGACTGGAGCCACTGGGCTTGTGCTCGTCACTGGAACAATTGGGTTCAGGTAAGAAAAAAGGGGTGTGGGGGGGGGGGGGGATCTGAGGGGCAGCTGAAGCACAGAAGGTTTTTCACATTAACGCATAGAATGCATTAAGGTGAAAAACCCTGAGACTTTACAGCCCCTTTTAAGAGTGCAAAACTGAAAGCAGTGTGACTGGTGGAATTACAATAATGTTATTGCACATTATAGGGGGATTTAATTCATAAATGTGCACCTAAAGTAAAAAGGTTAGATCATCAGGATGGACCCTGTGGCACCTCATATCTAGAGATAAGTATTTGCTGTAATAGCCCCTGGGGAAACCATTCTATTAGGTAGTTGGATGGACCCCATTTCAGGAGACCAGTAAATATTTACTGGACTTACCCTGGAGGGGGCACATTGTAGGAGATATGCAAGTATTTAAATTGAAAGGTGCATGTGCAAGATGTAGACCTGAAGGTTTTTTTTTTTTTTTCTAATGGTTCACTTTAAAGAGACTCTGCCATTCCTTTCAACAACAATCTTTTCATTAGACTATAAATGCATTTAATATATTTTCTGAATGTTATTTACCAGTAAAAGCCTCCTATGTGGACATTTAAAAGCTCTGAGACTGCTGCTGTGTGCCACCATCTTGGATCTGATGTCAGTAGCACTCAATAGACTCAGAGCTGTCACTCTAATGACACTCTAGTACCCCCCTTCTCTCCTTTACTGGCTGCTGCATACTATAATGTTATGTGGGGAGAAGCAGAGTAGCTGGGTAGGGCAAAGTATAATTATACACTTTAACATAGAAAACTTTTTTTTTTTTATCAGATTTTACTGGTACAGAATAAGAACACATACATATTAAAACAATATAATTTTATTCCATCATAGAATCCAAAACAGTCATAGTGTGTAGCTACTACCCTGCAGCACAACGTATATTATACACAATATAAGTATCTGTCTAGTATAATGGTCCATTGTCATATGGCCCAGTGATGGTGGCTCCCCTCAAGTCAATGTGCATCTTCAGGACCGGGTGAGGATCATGTAGGCAGGTAACTTTGTACTAAACATAAAAGATCCTATGAGAATCCATTTACAACAGATTACATATAGCAGACCTGCTTGGTATGGATATCAAATAATGACATAAATTCCTTGTATGTCTATATTTGAAGAAGCCTGATATCTAGCTACAACACCTATGAATATTGTATTGAAGAATAAATAGTTTAGCAAGACAAATAGGCCTCATCAAAATCTTCAGATACAGGGTGCTGGCTTTCCCTAGATACTTGGATCTATTAAAACATAGCTACAATTTGAAACCCATCCCTCTTAATATTTATGAAGATAAAGTTATAACCCAAAGTTTGGATAACTTTCTCTATATCACTTCTTATAGCCATCCTATGAAAGTGGGCTATAAGACAATCCACCCCCAAAATGCAGATCCTGTATACAGCCTCCATATAATGGTTTTGGATGGTCCCTCTGTAATATTAGTAAAGCCCACTAGATGGCGGTCATAACTGCATCAAAATATTTAAACAGGATATAGAGCCAACTTACCCCACATTAAAATGGAATTAAACCAGTCTATCGTTTTTCAGTCAAGGAAGCCTCCATCTTGGCCTCTAATAATTCTTCAACTGCCATAATGCTGCACATGTGATCAGTTATGACACCAGCCATTGGATGGTTTGAAAGTTTGGTTGAGAACACAACCAAGGTGAACGTTAGCATTTCTGACATGCCAGGAACGTAAGTGTTTTTTTTTAAACTGGGTTTACTCCCGCTTTAATTTAGATACCTTATGGATCCCCACCACGGAGTATTATGTAGCCTTCCAAATGGATGGGTGCTAAATAGATAATAAACCACCATTAGCTAGTCAGTTAGGCTCCATGCACACTGAAGCTCAAAAAAGCTTTTTCTGGATGCCAGATTGCTGGCAGAAAACGCTGGTTGAAAAACTTGCTTTTAACAGCGTTTTGTACTAGCGTTTATGAGCGTTTATTAGCGTTAGCGTTTATGGGCGTTTTCAATAAAAATACACGGAGGACACTCCAAAAATCCCACAGTAGAGCTGCTGTCGTTTCCGGCACCTGATGGAGGGGGGAGGGGCTGCTGATTAGGTGTGCTCCGTGAGGTCTGCAAGCACAATGCTGAGATACAACTGCTGTGCTGATGGTTGAGACACGTTAGGATATGCCCAGCCGCTGATGTAGTGTATCGCTGCAACGCTGCTCTATTGCTATACCGCTATCGTTATGGGCTATAATGTGCTGGACGCAGACATAAAGGACTTTTTGAATAGCTTACTTGCAACTTGCACAGCACTGCACTGAACCTGCTTGGCGTTTTCCGAGACTGAACGAAAGGTTTTTTTCTGCACCGTGACCAGAGTAAGGGAGGAGGAGAGCCCAGGACGTATCCGGACGGTGACTTGCTGGGAGATTGCGGGGAGCGCCCAGTGAACACCCTGACTCGGTGAAGATTTGGTGAAGAGATAGCCGGAGTAGGAGGAAGGGTCCAGAGTGTCGGCTCGTCTCTATCTAAGGAGGCGGACTCGGCAGGGGATACCCACCTCGGCAGCTCCTGGCGGCGTCAGTAGTAAGGAGAGTCAGACGGTGTGGAGGTGCATCGGGACCCTTCGGGAATCTCCGGATCGCTTCGAGAAACGTTCGGGAGGAATCGGCGCTTTCCGGAAAGCTCCGAGGATCTCTGGAGACAAACGGGGCAAGGAGCCAAAACACGGAATAGCGGCGAGCAGAGAAAAACAGCCGCATTGCAATAAAGTATCAATAAAGGATCAGGAAGAAGTTTCCTGTGAAGGAACAGAAAATACATACACTCACAGTGGACACTGGGCTAAATAAAGGAGCAGGATACTCGTGAGTACAATAAGGAGTATGTCAGTGTCTATGCTTATGTTTTTGTATATATGCTCAGCATAAGAAAAATCCCTATAGAGGCAAGGGTGAAGAAATGACTGAAACATTTTTCTCTTTTTCCCGGCATTACTTTTCATTTTTTATGGGACCAATGTATACGCATTAAAAAAGCATAGTGAGCATAGTGAGCTGTAGGAGAAGAAAGAGAAGAGGATTTATGTTTTTTTTTTTTTTTTTTTTTTTTTTTTTTTTTTTTTTGAAAATATTGTGGTTTTTTTCTTTTTTTTTTGCGATGAGATGACGGTCTATGATTTTTGCATGGTTCAACACGGTTAAGCTATATTGCACAAACTTATAAGCCTTCAGAAATATTGCGCAAGGTCAAAGGTGATCACTAATAGCTATGGCGCCAAAAAAGGGAAATAAATCATCTGGTTCCGGAGGGAATAAAAAGGAGAAAAAGGATAGTAAAAGCAAATTTAGCTCTGAGGCGCAAGTTCAAACTACTGATATTAAGGAATTTTTCCAGCAACTGCAGCCTCAGATACAGATGCAAACATCGCAGATAACACATATCTCCCAGGAAGTATTGAATTCTGTAGAATCATCACTGATCTCAGGTGTTTCTGGAATATCAGGAGAAGAAATGTTAACACAGCCTAGAAATAGCTCCCCCATAGACACATTGGATATAGAAGTGGATGGTAAAAAGGAGAAAGAGAAAGAAAGCTGGGATATTAAAACGTATATAACCTCTTTACCCACAAAGGCTGATATGGATCACTATATCCAAAGATTGGAGAATGTGTATAAAACAGAAATACAAGAGATAAAGGCAATTACTTTAGATATGCAAGAGAAAATAGAAAAGGTGAATATAAAGACTGAAGGCTTGGAAAAAGATCTAATCCAAGTAAAGAGAAGAATGCAAGAACAGGAAATAGAGTTAAAGTAATTGGTAAATATTATTGACGAACAAGAAAATAGGAGCAGAAGATGTAATATAAGGATAAGAGGATTAAAAGAAAATGTGCCTTTAGAAAAACTCGCTGAAGTGGTTCAAAAAATCTTTAAGGATATAATACAGGACTTATCAAAAGCTGATATGATAATTGATAGGATACATAGAGCTGCGGGCCCAAGAGGATCAGAGGAAAATAAACCCAGGGATGTAATCTGTAAACTCCATTATATTCAAACTAAAGAGAGGATTATGGCGGCAGTGCGTAAAAACAACCACATATTATATGAAGGATCAAATTTGCTTTTCTTCCAGGACCTGTCCAAGTTAACGTTAGATAAAAGAAGAGCTTTAAAACCCCTTTTGGAACAATTAAGAAAAAAGAATGTGCAATATAGATGGAGATTTCCTTTTCAACTGCAAGCCCAGTATGAGGGCCAAACTGTCATTTATAGAGATCTAAATGATTTGCATGACTTTCAGAAGACCTTGCATCTCGCGGAAGTGACATTACCAAACTGGCCCAAAGACTTTGGGAGGAGAAGATAGGAGGACTGAGGGTGAGGGGGGGGGGGATGGATGGAGGAGGGGGGGGGGGTGGGTAAACAATAGTATAATTTAGAAGTGTGGATAAATTATAATGATGATATGCACAATATGGAACAACAAAGATATGATGTAATTTATAGGTGATATGGCACGGGGGAGGGGAGGGGGGATGGATGGAGGAGGGGGGATATGGGAGGTGGTGGAGAGGGAGTGTTAACATATTTTTGTGTTAAAAGAACTATAGGTTAAACAACACTACAAAATAGAAAGAAGGATAAATTATAGAAATGATACGCACAACATGGAATAATAATGATATAGGCGACATAACACTATTGCACTTAATTGCACGTAATGGGGGGGATGGGGACTGAATGGTAGGATATAAGGGGATAGGATAATAAATAGAATAAATTATGAGGGAATGAATAGGGGAATAGGTATAATAACTAGTAACTTATTTAATATCGCCCTTCTTTTTTTTTTTTTTTTTTTTTCCTCTCCTCTCTATCTCTTCCCATCCCAGGTTTTTATTTCTCTATGGAGTTAGATAATTTCCCAACAATGATAAGAGGATTAAAAATTAAAGTCAGGGACATATTAAAAATTATATGAATAGAGGGATAACAAAGAGATAGAGCATGAAAAAGTGAAGAAGAATGTGAAGAGCTTGCATAGGCCAAATGGGAGTATATCAGGATCAGCAGTTTAAATACCCCCTAGATAGGGACCTCACCATTGGTGAGTTAGACTAATATAGTCAAATCTTAGGGGAACAGAGGTGTCATAAGGGTGGGTGCAGAAGGGTAGATAATTGAGTGTGTATGTGCTTGCGGGTATAGGGAGGGTGGGATAACTCTAAGTGAGATTATTGTACATTTTTTTTTTTTTTTTTCTTCTTTTTCTTATGGGTAGCGTGAAGTTTTGTTCTTTTAATGTAAGAGGTATTAATTCCCCCGCTAAAAGAAATCAAATTTTAAAATTCCTACATAAGCAGAAAATAGATATTGTGTTATTTCAGGAGACACATTTTCGCTCAGATCATATACCTAAAATTAATAATATAAATTATAATACATGGTTACATGATACTTTTCCATATTCCAAATCAAAAGGGGTATCAATTGCGTTCCATAGGAATTTGCCGGTCCAAATATTGCAAAAATATGAAGGCAAAGATGGAAGATCTTTAATAATAAAGATTATGCTATATGGAAAAAATTTACTATAGTTAATTTATATCTCCCTAATTACGGACAAATAGAGAGCGGTACAAAAGCCCTAGCGGACGCAATGAAGAAGGCTGAAGGAGTGGTAATAGTGGGTGGTGATATAAACTTTTTAATGGATGTAAAGAAAGATACTACAAATATACAACTACAAAAAAAAAATAAGAACAACAATAGAATAAAGGAATTTAAGGACATATTAAAAAAATATCAACTAACAGATATATGGAGGGCTCAACACCAAAAGGAAAAAAACTATACATACT
Organism: Lithobates pipiens; assembly: GCF_037356315.1. NCBI lineage: Eukaryota > Metazoa > Chordata > Amphibia > Anura > Ranidae > Lithobates > Lithobates pipiens. The sequence goes on along the minus strand of NW_027507784.1, from coordinate 97,000,036 downwards.
ATTCAAATATACACAATTCATATCATAGATTGGATTATTTTTTTATAAATAAAGAGGGCTTAAGGATGAAACCAGTAACAGAAATAGGGGGATTCCTTTGGTCGGACCATGCCCCAATATATGTGGAAATTTCAGTGATTGAAACAAAGAAAAGGAATGGAATATGGAGATTGAATGATAATTTAATTAAAGATAGCAAATGCGTGGCAGAAATACTACAAGTTATAGAAGAATTTTTGATAACTCATGAAAGGGACGAAACCTCACCTGCAATTCAATGGGAAACATTGAAATGTGTTATGAGGGGAATATTCATCAAGCACGGGGCAAGGAAAAAAAAAGAAAAAACACAAAAAATATCTCAATTGGAATATGAGATTAAAGAACTAGAAGAAATACATAAAGTAAGTAGGAAAATGGGAGATGGAGCTAGACTAAAGGAAAAACAACTGGAATTACAATCTGTGCTTGATGAGGATTCCCTTCGGGTGAGGGATAAGAATAGAGCGCAGTGGTATAAATTTGGAAATAAACCTGGGAAAATATTAGCCAGAGCCTTAAAAAAGCAACAACCCCCAAGTTACATAGAGAAAATTGTAAAATCAAATGGGGAAATTACATACGACCCAGAGGAAATATCTGAAACATTCCATACATACTATTCTAAATTATATAATATTAAGGATGGTAAGGATCACAAAGAAGGAGAAAACAAAGGGGAGAACATACAAAAATATGTAAAGGAAATGGCTATATTTAACTGTTTAAAAGGAAAGATGGAGGGGTTGGAGGAAGAAATTACAACAGAAGAAATTCAACAGACTATTGAAGAACTTGCTCTGGGGAAAAGTCCAGGGCCAGATGGATATACTGCTAGATTTTATAAGTCATTTAAGGAACAAATAATACCCATACTTAAGGTAACATTTAATTCTATATCTGTAGATCAACCATTTGCGATACAAGGTACAGAGGCTCATATAGTACTAATATTAAAACCCGAAAAAGATCAATCACTATGTAAAAATTATAGACCTATATCGTTGACCAATTTAGATATAAGAATATTCTCAAAAATATTATCCAAAAGAATAACGGATATTGTTTCAAATAATATAAGCCTGGAACAAACGGGGTTTCTGAAAGGGAGGGAGACAAGAGACAATATCATTAAAACATGCACGTTGATTGAATACGCTCAGAGAACTGCCATCCCTACCTGCCTATTGGCCATAGATGCCGAAAAGGCATTTGATAGGGTGGGATGGCAGTTCTTAGAGGAAGTATTGAAACAAACAGCGATGGGACCCAAGATGTTAGGAAGGATCATGGCCCTATATAAGAACTCAAGGGCTAAAGTGAGAGCAAATGGGATATTATCAAAGTATATAAATATATCAAATGGAACCCGACAAGGGTGCCCCTTATCACCACTTTTATATATTATGATGATGGAACATCTCATGGAGGCTATAAGAATAAACAAAGATATAACGGGGATAAAGGTCAAAGGTAAAGAATATAAGATGGCCGCCTATGCAGATGATCTTCTATTATATATAACCAACCCTATAATTACTATACCAAATCTAATAAAAGAACTTGAGAGATTTGGTGAAATTAGTAATTTCAAAGTAAATTATGACAAATCTGAACTAATGAATATTACATTAGAAGAGAAAGTTCAAACTATTGTACAAAAGAATTTTCCATTTAAATGGAAGCAAGATGCGATAAAATACTTGGGAGTATATATTCCAAGAGATTTAAAACTTTTGCAAGATATGAATTATAACTTGGCAGTTCAGAAGGTAAAGAAACTTCTAGGCAAATATGATAAAATAACCCAATCATGGTTTGGGAGAGTAAATATTGTAAAGATGGAGATTTTGCCAATTATGTTGTATATCTTTCAAACGGTACCCATTATACCATCAAAAAAAATTATGAAAGATCTGAAAGAAATGGTAGAAGGCTTTGTATGGGCACATAAGACCCCCAGAGTAGGCAGGGAGGTATTAATTAGAACGAAAAATAATGGTGGATTAGCATTGCCTGACTTTTTTAAATATTCACAAGCTGCCTCTCTAATGAGAATAATCGACTGGCAGCATAATGAAAAAGACAAGCAATGGATAAAATTGGAGGAAGACATATTAGGGGCTAAAATAAAACACCAGCCATGGATAAAACCTAAGTCAAGACCAGAGAGGAAGGAAATGCCTATCTTTGTAAAAACAACTTTAAAAATCTGGGAGGATATGATAAAGAAAAAACAACTATCATCATTAATAGGCCCTATGACCCCTTTATTTGGTAATCCCGAATTTAGGCCAGCTATAAAGGATAATACATTTTTGAAATGGAATATAGATGAACATGACCGGATAATACAAATCCTAAATGATGGAAATATTCCAACGTTTGAGGAATTGGGGCAAGAGTATAAAAACAAATGGTTTCAGTATTTACAGCTGAGGGCATTTATTGACCCAATAAAGATAATGATCAATAGACCTCCAACCATATTTGAACAAATAGCAATAAATAAGGATAAAGCAAATAAGAAATTAGCTAAGATATATAACTTATTACTTCCTGGTGGGGATATTAAAAAAATAGCAGGAATAAAAAAATGGGAGGAAGAAATAGGGCAGGAGCTGACAGAGAAAGAGTGGGGAGAGGTATTTGAAGGAATATATAAAACACCCTTAGCTATTAAATATCAAGAAAAAAATTATAAAATTCTATTAAGATGGTATAGAAGCTCAGTGATTATGAATAAAATAAATAAATGGAATTCTGAATTATGTTGGAGATGTAAGAAGGAGAAGGGTACTCTAGAGCATATTTGGTACAGTTGCTGGAAGATAAAAATATTTTGGGGTAAGATAATAAAAATATATCAGGAACTGACAGATATAAGAATAAATCTTGATATAAAGACAATACTATTCTCCCATACACCTGAAAAACTAAAACGAAAAGAGATTTTTTTATCAAATAACTACAATAGCTAAAACCGTAATAGCACAGAAATGGAAAAAGGAAGTAGCCCCAACAATAATAGAGTGGAACTATGAGATGAGCGAGGTGTGCTTCATGGAGAAACAGATTAGACAAGAGGGATATGTAGAAAAACCGATGTCGGAATATTGGAAGAAATGGGAGGAATTGAGTACCTCAGGAAAATTGTGGGAATTTATATAAGAGTGGGGGACTGAATGGATCAGTAATGACAATCCTTTTTTTTTTTTTTTTTTTTTTTTTTTTTTTTGTGTGTTGTTATGTTTTTGTTGTGTATGGGGAATGTTTTATAATGATGTGAAAATTGAATGGAAAATTTTTGAATGTATGTTTTATAATATAAAATAAAGATAAATTTGAAACAAAAATCCCACAGTACATTCCAAACTCCCACAATGCATTGAAAAAATAGAATGCCGAACACTAATTAACGCACGTTTATGAGCGTTTATAAGCGTTTATCAGCGTTTGTCGTTTTTTGGCGGTGAAAAACGGCACTTTGAACGCGAATTTCTGGGGTTCAGAAAAAAGCCCATAAACTCCACTGCTCATTAAAGCTGAAAAAAGTCCATGTGTGCATGGACACATAGGCTAACATAGAGTGGAGTTTATGGGCTTTTAAAAAAAACGCCCAAACTCCAATAAACTGCAGTTTATGAGCTCCAGTGTGCATGGAGCCTTAAACAGTATTAACTGGTCCCAAGGGAGTTAACAGACACTTGATGACTGGAGGGGATCCACCATCCCCAGGTTAATTGATCGTTATACTAGCTAAATATTTATGCCTATATTGTGTATGGTATATGTTGTTCTGCAGGTTTACAGATAAATACATTTTAAAGTCCTATAAATCAGTTTTGGATTTCAACTATAATGGAATAAAATTTTATTTCAATATATGTGTGTTCTGTACCAGTAAAGTCTGATCAAAAATGTTTTTCTTAAAGTGATACAGTTCCAGATGATGCACGTAACCATCTGTAAGTATACACCCTTAGAAGATGAGATGGCTATTATGTGCAAAGAGAAAAGGAGACTGTGCTAGGGAACTCGCTCGCTTTTTTTTTTTTTTACCAAGCTCAGAGGTGCATTACAGGTGAATACAAAGTAATTTATACAAAGGGAAAACCCTACAAATAGGCATTTAATATTTTATTTTTCTGTGCTTTTTTTAGTTTTAGGGGGACCCCCAAGACATGGGCCTATATTTCACTTTTGATCTAACTGTAGCTGAGCTAGCCCTTTGTCCACCTGTTTCTACAGCACTTGTTTTATAGCAAAATAAAAATAGGCAGTACATGTCTGTAATATAGGGGTGTCAAACTAAATTTTGTTGTGGGCCACATCAGCATTATGGTTGCCTCCAAAGGGATCTGTTGTATCTATTAGCCACTTCTGGACCACCCACGGTTAATATATGTCTCTACTTCGATGTTAAATACCATTGTTATGGCAACAGATAGCTGCCATAACCTGGTATTTTTATTCACTGCAAGCGATCTGCTTTAGGATAAAAGTGGTCTTTGCGAGATCATTTTTATGGGCGACGGGAGAGGTGCTCTCCCGCCACGTCCCAAGCGTCTGTGTTGAGACGATCCAATCCCATGGCCTGATGGCCCCCACTCAAACACTCTATGTCCTGGAGGACCTTAACGACGTCAAACGTCACTTCCGCCCAACTGCCCTAAAGGGATATTTTTTTTTTTTTCATTTGCTATTAAGTGTAAATGTGAGATCTGAGGTCTTTTTGATCCCAGATCTCACATTAAAAAGGTCCTGTCATGCATTTTTCTATTACTTGGGATGTTTACATTCCTTGTAATGGTAATAAAAGTGATTCAAAAACTTTTTTTTTAAGGCAGTGTAAAAATAAAATAAGATTTTTTTTTTTCTAAAGCTCCCCGTCCCTCTGTGCACTCACAAAGAAGCGAACGCATATGTAAGTTGTACCCACATATATAAACGCTGTTCAAACCAAACCTGAGATATCACTGCAGTTGTTAGAGCGAGGGCAATAATTCTAGTACTAGACTTCCTCTGTAACTCAAAACTGGTAAGACAGGGTGTTGGAACCCCAAATAACCCCAAATAAAAAAAATATATATATTTTTTTAAAAAATTTGCAGGAAAAAAAAAAATCTGATTAAACAACAAGTATCAAAACTAGGCTTGGTCCTTAAGTGGTTAGACTAGATGTCCAGAGTACCGTACCCCCCCCCTCCCCTTACATCAGGTGTTAAGAGTCCCTTACGTCACTGTGTAACCCCCTTATCTTATGCAGCTGCCAGGAGGAAGCAGGGGTTGAGCTGGGAAGCAGAAAGTGCAGGGTCTGCAGAAGGACCGGAGGAGGGCTGGAGTCAGCTGAATGCTGAGATCAGGCAGAGATGAAGGGGGAGATGCAGCTGCACAAAGAGGTGCAGGATCTGTAAGAGGAGTCCTGTCATCCCCTCTGCTGCCATCTGCTGAAACAAGGTGGAGATTGCGGGGTTGGGGCTGCGGGATAGGATATAGGTGCAAGGGCCACATGAGACCTGTAGGGCCAGATTTGACCTGACCCCTTGAGCGCCTAAATTCTATTGTGAACTGACAACATTGCAACTGCAAAAACTGCAGTTCTGGTGTTGCTGCAATCCTATCATCTAGCCATTACAATTTGGCCCATGTCAAAGTTGCTCAAACAAGATAATGTTATTCACTCTACCTGTCAATGGTCCTGATACTATGCCTGATTGGTGTATATTAACATAATCTGTCCACCAGACATAATGTATACAACGCCCTTTCAAGGAATTTTTCATTTTGATTGATTTCCAGATCCCCAGTTGTGAATGGAACGCTACAAGTCTTGGAACAAAGGCTGCCTGGACAAGTTACCTCAGAAAAAAGATTTTTGCAGATAATGTGTATACAGTCTGAAGTATATTTTATTGTGATTAAAAACATGTTTTTATGAAGCAATTGCTGTTGAAGTGTATTTCCTAGGTTATATGGAGATTCGTTGTTGGTTGGGACCCCTATCTGTACTAACAGAGAGCGATCCCCAAAACTTAAAACCAGTGTGGGACCCCTATACTGTCTGTTTATAAGATATATTGGTCAGACTGGAGTTCAGCCAGTGTTATACAGTGGTTCATGTAAAATAAAACACATGTAATGGCTGGACTAAAGTCAGGGCTGGCCCAAGACATTGTGCTGCCTGAGTCCTAGAATGAAATGCTGCCCCCCCCCCCCCCCCCAAAATCCAACCCGCCAAGAGGCCCCCACATCCATTATTTTATATCATGGATAGAATATGTGTATGATAGTACATGGACATATCACCTCTGCGTCCCAGTCCACGTGTCACCTCTGCATCCCTGTCCACAGCACATCTCTACGCCTATTCAACATTTGAGGTCTGCCTTTGTAAACCTCTCACTAGCTGTCCATCGCTCCCACCTTTTTGATCGTTCCCAGCTCGCACCCTTCCACCAAGCAGAGCTCTTTTTTTTTTGGTGCTGCACACTTCAAAACAAATCTTCCCATCTAGGGTTGACCACCCATCCACCTTTTAGCAGCCAACACTGGTCTATTAGGCAGCAGCCAGGTCGGGCTCAGCACGCTGGCTGCTCTGCCTCTCACAGCTGCAGTGTGCATAGCAAGCTGGTCAGCCAGCCGGCGGCAGCGGCTCCTGGGGCACCAGTCTGGCACCTGTCCAGTGTGCCGGCGCTTGCAGCCCCCCTGCCCCACCCCCGTCTCAGGGGAGCTCTGCACCCCTTTTTACCTTCACAGCAAAGGATAACTGCTATTCAGTCTAGGAGATAATAGGCTGAAATACCTTACACAGGTATTTCACTCAGGATTCCTATGAATGACTGGTACCTTGAAACCACTTATTTTTGCTGGTTATCTAGTAGGGGTGTTGAAATTAATCGTTGCATTGATGCATCGGGATTTGTATGTCCCCGATTTGGCATTGATGCATACGGACCGGAAAATCGATTGCGGGTGACGTCATAAAAACTTGCCCCGCCCCTCCCAGGAAAGCACTCCGAGCATAGTTTTAAAATGACTTTTTTTTTAAATAAATGCCAACTTACAGTGAATGATGTGCCCCACTGTATGTGCTTTTAAAAAAATGTGTCACTTGATACCGAAATTCACAGTAAATACATCCCGATCATGTGCCGTGCCGAGCCCGGCCCGCCTCCCTCCTCTTTCCTCTCACATCTCTCGAGTCCTGACGTCAATGGGAAATTCTTAGCCCCGCCCGCCTCTCTTCTGATATGATAACTATAGTCAGCAGGCGGGGCTGAGAATTCCCCGCTGACGTCAGGACTCGAGAGACTTGAGAGGAGAGAGGCGGAAGGCAAGAGACGGGCCGGTGTTGTGCCAAAAATGATTTTCCCCCCTGGCTCTCGGCTCAGATCGGAACTCCGCCTGTCCAGCCCTCTGCACTGCAGCTCCTCCTCCTCCTCCTCTACCCCGAATGCAAATCACATTTCCACCATCCCCTGTACAATATTATTAGTCTATTCTATACACACACATATATATATATATATATATATATATAATGTATGTATTAGTCCAGTCACACATATACAGTGGTGTGAAAAAGCGTTTGCCCCCTTCCTCATTTCCTGTTCCTTTGCATGTTTGTCACACTTAAGTGTTTCGGAACATCAAACCAATTTAAACAATAGTCAAGGACAACACAAGTAAACACAAAATGCAATTTGTAAATGAAGGTGTTTATTATTAAAGGTGAAAAAAAATCCAAACCATCATGGCCCTGTGTGAAAAAGTGATTGCCCCCTAAACCTAATAACTGGTTGGGCCACCCTTAGCAGCAACAACTGCAACCAAGCATTTGCGATAACGTGCAATGAGGCTTTTACAGCGTCCTGGAGGAATTTTGGCCCACTCATCTTTGCAGAATTGCCCTAATTCAGTTACATTAGAGGGTTTTCGAGCATGAACGGCCTTTTTAAGGTCATACCACAACATCTCAATAGGATTCAGGTCAGGACTTTGGCTAGGCCACTCCAAAGTCTTCATTTTGTTTTTCCTCAGCCATTCGGTGGTGGACTTGCTGGTGTGTTTAGGATCATTGTCCTGCTGCAGAACCCAAGTTCGTTTCAGCTTGAGTACACGAACAGATGGTCGGACATTCTCCTTCAGGATCTCTTGGTAGACCGCAGAATTCATAGTTCCTTTTATCACGGCAAGTCTTCCAGGTCCTGAAGCAGCAAAACAGCCCCAGACCATCACACTAACACCACCATATTTTACTGTTGGTATAATGTTCTTTTTATGAAATGCAGTGTTCCTTCTACGCCAGATATACTTGGACACACACCTTCCAAAGAGTTCCACTTTTGTCTCATCGGTCCACAGAATGTTGTCCCAAAAGTCAAGATGTGTTGTGGAGAAATTGAGACGAGCTTTGATGTTCTTTTTGCTCAGCAGTGGTTTACTCCTTGGAACTCTGCCATGCAGGCCATGTTTGCCCAGTCTTTTCCTGATGGTGGAGGCATGAACGCTGACCTTAACTGAGGCAAGTGAGGCCTGCAGTTCCTTGGACGTTGTTGTGGGGTCTTTTGTGACCTCTTGGATGAGTCGTCGCTGCGCTCTTGGGGTAATTTTGGGCGGCCGGCCACTCCTGGGAAGGTTCACCACTGTTCCATGTCTTCGCCATTTGTGGATAATGGCTCTCACTGGGGTTCGCTGGATTCCCAAAGCTTTGGAAATGGCTTTATAACCCTTTCCAGACTGATAGATCTCAATTACTTTCTTTCTCAATTGTTCCTGAATTTCTTTGGGTTTCGGCATGATGTGTAGCTTTTAAGGATCTTCTGGTGGACCTTACTGTGTCAAGCAGCTCCTATTTTAGTGATGCCTTGATTGTGAACAGGTGTGGCAATAATCAGGCCTGGGTGTGGCTATAGAAATTGAACTCAGGTGTGGACAACCACAGTTAGGCCGCGTACACACGGGCGGACTGTTCGCTCAACTTTGTCCGCTGAACAGTGTTTCAGCGGACAGTCCGCTCGTGTGTGGGGCTTCAGCGGACAGTTTCAGCGGACAGTTTGACGGACAAAGTCTTTCGGAAATTCCGAAAAACTGTCCGCTGAAACTTTGTTTGAGCGAACAGTCCGCCCGTGTGTAGGCCACTTTCGAAATGAGCAAACTGTTCCCGCTCGGAGGAAAGTCTGCTCATTTCGAGCGCGTGTGAAGGTAGGCGGGGCCCGCGACGGAGACGTCGCGGGCTCCGCCGCCTGGAATGGACTTAAAGGGGAACCCCAACGCCGAAAAAAATCGGCGTGGGGGTCCCCCCAAAGTCCACAACAGACCCTTGTCCGAGCACGCTACCCGGCCGGCCAGGAAAGGGGGGCGAGCGAGCGCGCCCCCCCTCCTGAGCCGTACCAGGCCGCGTGCCCTCAACATGGGGGGTGCCTTGGGGAAGGGGGGGCCGCGCGGCCCCCCCACCCCAAAGCACCTTGTCCCCATGTTGATGAGGACAAGGGCCTCTTCCCGACAACCCTGGCCGTTGGTTGTCGGGGTCTGCGGGCGGGGGGCTTATCGGAATCCGGGAGCCCCCTTTAATAAGGGGGCCCCCGGATACCGGCCCCCCACCCTATGTGAATGAGTATGGGGTACAATGTACCCCTACCCATTCACCTGTAAAATAAAAGTACCCAAAAAAAAAACACAACACACGAGATAAAATATTTTATTGCACAGCTCCGGGGGTCTTCCGTCTTCGGGGGTCTTCTCGCCGGACTCCTCCGCTATCTTCGTGTAGCTCTTTTGCTAGCGGAGGAGTCCGGCTTTCTTCCTCCCCGCCGCCGGCCTCTTCTCCCGACTTCGGGGGTCTTGTCCCCCTCTTCGGTTCTTCTGCCGGGCCACCGCGCCTTCTTGTAGCTCTTTTGCAGGCGGTGGCCCGGTCTTCTGTCGCCGCTGTCGCCGCCTTCCGTTCTTCTTCTTCTTCTTCTTCTTCTTCTTCTTGTTCTTCTTCTTCTTCTCCAGGAGATGTTGACACGATGCTCTCTCCGGCCGGAATGCCAGAGCCGCCCTGCGCTGCCACTTATATAGTGACAATGGGGCGGTGTCACATGGTATATGTCACATGGGTTGGTCACATGGGTTGATGTCACATGGTGACCCCGCCCCCTTACGATGTCATAGTCCCCATGTGACATCAACCCATGTGACCAACCCATGTGACATATACCATGTGACACCGCCCCATTGGCACTATATAAGTGGCAGCACAGCGCGGCTCTGGCATTCCGGCCGGAGAGAGCGACGTGTCAACATCTCCTGGAGAAGAAGAAGAAGAACGGAAGGCGGCGACAGAAGACCGGGCCACCGCCTCTAAAAGAGCTAGAAGAAGGCGCGGTGGCCCGGCAGAAGAACCGAAGAGGGGGACAAGACCCCCGAAGTTGGAAGAAGAGGCCGGCGGCGGGGAGGAAGAAAGCCGGACTCCTCCGCTAGCAAAAGAGCTACAAGAAGATAGCGGAGGAGTCCGGAGAAGACCCCCGAAGACGGAAGACCCCCGGAGCTGTGCAATAAAATATTTTAACCCTGTGTTGTGTTTTTTTTTGTACTTTTTTTCACAGGTGAATGGGTAGGGGTACATTGTACCCCATACTCATTCACATAGGGTGGGGGGCCGGTATCCGGGGGCCCCCTTCTTAAAGGGGGCTCCCGGATTCCGATAAGCCCCCCGCCCGCAGACCCCGACAACCAACGGCCAGGGTTGTCGGGAAGAGGCCCTTGTCCTCATCAATATGGGGACAAGGTGCTTTGGGGTGGGGGGGCCGCGCGGCCCCCCCTTCCCCAAGGCACCCCCCATGTTGAGGGCCCGCGGCCTGGTACGGCCGGGTAGCGTGCTCAGACAAGGGTCTGTTGTGGACTTTGGGAGAACCCCCACGCCGATTTTTTTCGGCGTTGGGTGTCCCTTTAAGTCCATTCCAGGCGGCGGTGCCCGCGACGTCTCCTTTGCGGGCCCCGCCTACCTGTACACGCGCTCGAAATGGGCGGACTTGCCTCCGCCTTACGTGGGCGAGTCCGTTCATTTCAAAAGTTGAGCGAACTGTTTGGCAAACAGTTCGCTGAAACAGTCCGCTCAAAAAGTGCCGTGTGTGGGCAAGTCCGCTCATGCAAATTTTGAGCGGACTGTTGCGGCAACTGTTTGACGAACAAAGTTTCAGCGAACAGTCCCCGCGTGTGTACGCGGCCTTATAGTATGTTTTAACAAGGGGGGCCATCACTTTTTCACACAGGGCCATGATGGTTTGGATTTTTTTTCACCTTTAATAATAAACACCTTCATTTACAAATTGCATTTTGTGTTTACTTGTGTTGTCCTTGACTATTGTTTAAATTGGTTTGATGTTCCGAAACACTTAAGTGTGACAAACATGCAAAGGAACAGGAAATGAGGAAGGGGGCAAACACTTTTTCACACCACTGTATATGGTACAATATTATTACTCCTTCCATATAGTTCCGATCTGAGCCGAGAGCCAGGAGGAACAGACGGGGAAACCATTCTCGGAACAACACTATGATTGGGATGTATTTACTGTGAAATGCGGTATAGTGACGCAGTTTTTTAAAAAGCACATACTTTTTTTTAATAAATACAGCGGGGCACATCATGCAATGTAACAGTAAGACGAGAGAGGTGGGAGGCGGGCCTGCCTAGGCATGGCACATGATCAGGATGTATTTACTGTGAAATGTGGTATGAAGCGACACATGTTAAAAAAAAAAAAAGCACATACATTGAATGATGTGCCCCGTTGTATTAAAAAAAGTAACAGTAAGTAGAGTACAAATGGGTTTGTACTCTACTTACACCTCACGCTGGCTGCATTTGACGGGCACAGGTGGCTGCGTTTGATGGGCACAAGTGGCTGTGTTTGATGGGGGAGGTTCAGTATTTTTCAGTTTGTTTGCACCCCCCAAAAATTTTGAGCACCAGCCGCCACTGGTCAGCACAGAGATAGTAAAGGGAACTTCACAGGGCTGTTTGTAAGCTGTGGATTGTTATTCCTCCTGACCTCCCAGCAGCCGTGTGTGAATGTCTGTACCTTGTAGTGCACTTTAAGGGAGTGAGGTTATTTTTAATTCAAAGCGGAGTTCCAATAAATGTTTTGTTTATTAAAAGTCAGCAGCTACCAAAAAAGTGTAACTTCTGACTTTTAATAAAAAGACACTAGGCAGCCCAAGCGGAAGTGGGAGCTCGTCAGTAATTGTGATGCATCGTAATGCATCGCCGAATCGTTGACCAGATAATCGTAATCGAATCGTGAGCCCAGTGAAGATGAGCACCCCTATTATCTAGTCACTGCCTCTCCAGCATTATCCTCTGCAAAGGAATGCACCAATGTTGCAGCGCATTTTAATGCATTATTGTGCTTTTAGTGTGCTGCACTTGTAAAAATAGAGCAGTTGCCGTTTTTTGGTATTCTGGTGCGTTGGCAGCCTATTTAAAACAACTGACTGCGTTTATGCAACACACATTAATGCATGAAATAACGTGCATTTACACACAGCACGTGTGCATAGGGCTTAAAAGTATCAAGTGTATTGATGGAGGCTAAATCTGGCTACACACACATTACACTGGTTGTGGAAGTTTTTTTAATTTACCAATAAATACAGTAGTATATAATGTAAGGACCTTGCTGAATGGAAGGAAACTGAATGCATTGTTTTAGGTAGGAGCTTGAGCTACATAGATGGTAAATGTAAAGGCGAAGTATGGGAATAAAAAAAAAAAAAAAAATGGATTTCCTACACCAGGGGTCTTCAAACTATGGCCCTCCAGTTGTTCAGAAACTACAATACCCATCATGCCTAGTCATGTCTGTGAATGTCAGAGTTTTACAATGCCTCATGGGATGCGTAGTTCCGCAACAGCTGGAAGGGCATAGTTTGAGGATCCCTGTCCTACACCATACCTCTAAAATAATTTACGTGGAGTACATCACAGGACACAGAGCTGGTTATATTCATAACTATTTGGGTTATACGCCACCTATAGGTGAATTGACACTGGCAGATCAAACAGGAAGTCCTCCCCTATATAACCCCTCTTATACAGTAAGTACTTCAGTTTTGTAGCAAGCAATAGATTCCCATAAATTGTGTCCTGTGAAGTACTCCAATCCAATTTTCTTTATCGTACATCTTAGGACACAGAGCTGGATATGTTCATAATTATTTGGGCTGTCCTAAAGCAATGCCCTTGAGGGTAAGGAGACCCCATTACAGAAAACTGCCACCAGACATAGACCTACTCTGCTGTTTGTAATACGCTGAGGCCAAAGGCAGTATCTTCCATGGTTTTGACATCCACCTGGTAAAAACCCTGTGGATCTATAAACCAAAGACCAAGTTGCAAACCTGAGCCACTAACGCCTGATGGTGGATAGCCCAAGATGCGCCCACACACCTGGTAGAGAAGCTCTCCCCATCAAGGGTAGGATTTTGCCTTTCAAACCATAGGCTTGAATTGATTAACTGGCGGATCCTGTGAGAATTAGTTTACCTGGATGTCGCCAGCCTTTCCAGAGCTTTTCTGGCAGCACAAAACAGGATTCCAGCCTGTGCTGACAATTCAAGTAAATCCTAACCACCCGAACCATATCTAGAGTATGCTGCAATCTTTTCCCTGCCAGTTGTGGACTTGGAAAAAGAAAGGCATGACACTGTCCTAATTCCATTGAAAACTAGACAACCAATCTAGGCAAGAAAGATGGATGAGGACGCAACATCGTAACATGAGGCAGACCAAGAACAGCTCCTTACATGAAAGAGCCACCAGCTTAGACATTCTTCTTGCCAAAGCAATAGTAATCAAAGAAGCCACCCTTCGAGTCAAAGGGCTACTGGGGTTTCTCTAATTGGTTCAAAAGGTGGCTTCTACGAGGACAGCCAAGACCAAATTTAAGTCCCAAGAACACCAGGGTGGCCTGCAGGTGGGACTGACTGCTATACACCCTGCATGAAGCTAAATCAAGGGGTGCAAAACGGTCTCTGGGAAAAAATTGATGGCGACAAAATCTGACCCTTAACGGCAGTTAAGTTAAGATCTCATTTCCCCTACTGATTGGAGAAACAAAAAAATCTCCCACTCACATATTTACGCGGGTGCCATTTCCTGGCTACACCCCAGGCATAAAAGATTTTCCAAGCCCTGTAATGGAAACTCCCGAAGCCAGCTTCCTGCTACTCAACAGTGAGGGGATAACGGGACCCAAGACCCTTAGGTCTGGCTGGACCAGAAGTGACCAAGGAGCGGCCCCCCCAAGATTCACTATGCCAGTGTACAACCATCGTGTTACTACCTCCCGGATTCTTCACAAAAGATGCAGCAGTAGTTGAAACAGAGGGAAGGTGTGTTACCAGTGCATCTACCCCTATTGCTAGTGGGACTCTCGTCCCAGACACCTGTCCAACTTGTAGAACTTGGAATTCAGTAGATCCACCTGCAGAGTTTCCCAACGTTGGCAGATTGCCAAAAAATACCTTGGGATGCAAGGACCACATGGTCCCGGCATTACTTGCTGATGACTGGAAAACCTCCCTGCTATTTTTTGTATACCTGGGATATGTACAGGCGACAGACGGTACCTGTTGTCCTGCCCCAGACAGAATGTGGTTCACCTTTCTGAGCCACATGACTCCTGGTGCTGCCCTGGTGGTTGATATGTGCCACGTAAGAGGCATTGTCGGATTGAACCTACAACTGGTTCATCCAATAATCCAGAGCGATGGTGTACTGGCCAAAAGTTTCAAGATAATGATGGGCAGTATTCTCTCACGTGAAGACCAAGTCCACTGAACTGTAGCAACCTTCAAACCAACTGGAGAGACTGCCATCAGTGGTTATAATCTTCCAAAAATTTCTCCTTTTCCAGATTCAGAACCATCAACCACCAATTTGAGCTCTGCAATACAACGGGAACAGAGCCTTCCGGCAATCCAATACTTGGATCTTCATGTTTTAGACAGAGAGAATGATAGTCCACAAACTACCTGGAATAGGACTGTCTGTAGGGAACGTGCTTTGACCTAGATATAACTTTTTCCTGCAGAAATGTATTGAAAGAAAAATATGAAACCTGCTGCTTCCTGAGCAAAGATTGAGGTATACTGAGATTGACACCCCTTGCTTCTTCAGCAAGTCCAGCACCAGGGCTAGGCACTTTGTGAATGCTCAGGAGCTGTGGCCAGCCCGAAGGGCAGAGTCACAAAATTAAAAAGGTACCTTGATACTACAATTGCAGAAAGAATTGATGAGCCTGGGAAAAAATGGCACATGAAGCTATACGTCATGACTTTGGATCCCAAAATCTACCTCTTGCAGAGAGGTCATCACTGAACAGAACGAGTCTATCTGAAACAGAAGGATGTCCAGTGGCTTGAGATCTTAACCACTAGCCGAACAGCGCACAACGATGTACGTTGGTACAGTGGTATGGCTGAGCAAATGGGCGTAGAGGTATGTCCCCTTTTAAATCATGACATTGTGGGAGCGTGCGCACGCTGCGTTCTCCGTGCCCGCGGACTCTATGTCCACTGGGGGTCCGCGATTGTGTCACGGAGCTCAAGAATGGGGAGATGCCTTTGTAAATGAGGCATTTCTCAATTCTGCCTAGTGATATGATAGGGATTTACTGCTCCCAGTGATCAGGAACAGTGATCTCTGTCATGTTCTAGTGATTCCCCCCCCCCCCCACAGAACACCTCTTTAGGACACATTTAACACTAAAAATGATAATAAAAATGCTATAAATCTATCCCCTACTTTGTAGACGCTATAACTTTTGCGTAAACCAATCAATATACGCTTATTGCCTTTTTTTTTACCAAAAATTTGTAGAAAAATACATATTGGCCTAAACTGAGAAAAAAAAAGTTTTTCTATTTTTGGAGGAATATTTATTATAGCAAAAAGTTAAAAAATATTGCGTTTTTTTCAAAATTGTCACACTTTTTTTTGTATATAGGGCAAAAAATAAAAACCGCATAGGTGATCAAATACCACCAAAAGAAATCTCTATTTGTGGGGAAAAAAGGGCGTAAATGTTGTTTGGGTGCAACGTCGCACGACCACGCAATGCCGTGCTGTGCTCTGGTCAGGAAGGGGGTAAATCCTTCCGGGGCTGAAGTGGTTAAGATAGACCTCATGTCCCCATTTGGTTTTGTAGCCACTACCGGTTGAGTATTTTACAATAATGAGCCCATGACTTCTGCTCCAAGAGCCAATGTAAGGCAAAAGACTAATGACTCTGTGGCAGACTCAGAAGGTCCCAAGAGTTGTACTTAATCACTTCAGCCCTGGAAGGATTTACCCCCTTCCTGACCAAGTCCTTTTTTGCGATACTGCACTGCATCGCTTTAACTGACAATTGCATGGTCTGTCTTTTGGTGGTATTTGATCACCTCTGAGTTTTTTATTTTTCGTGCTATAAACAAAAAAAGAGCGTTTTGAAAAATAAGCAATTATTTTTTAATTTTTGCTATAATAAATATCCCCAAAAAAATCTAAAAAAACAAATTTCTTCCTCAGTTTAGGCCGATATGTATTCTACATATTTTTTGTATAATAAAAATAACAATAAACATATTTATTGATTGGTTTGCACAAAAGTTAGATTTATGGCATTTTTATTTTACTTTTTTTTTATTATTAGTAATGGCGGCAATCTTTTTTATCATGATTGCGACATTGCAGCGGACAGATCGGACACTTTTGGCACTATTTTGGGGCCATTGCCATTTATACAGCGATCAGTGCTATAAAATGCACTGATCACTGTGTAAATGTCACTGGTAGGGAAGGCGTTAAACACTAGGGGGCCATCAAGGGGTTAAGTGTGTTCCCTTGGCCTTTTGTAACTGTAGGGAGGATGGGCTCACTAGAATGACAGAGATCACTGCTCCCGATCACTGGGAGCAGTAGATCCCAGTCATGTTGCTAGGCAGAACAGGGAAATGCCTAGTTTACATAGGCATCTCCCCATTCTACCTCTCGGTGTCACGAGGGCGGGCCACTGGCAGATATCGTGTCAATGTGGATGCGCCCGCTAGCTGCTGATGTAGCAGCGACGTACGAGTATGTTGTTTTTTGCACACGTGCCACTTTGCCGACGTATATCGGCGTGAGCCGGTCGGCAAGTAGTTAAACGAGTTGTAAAGGCAGGTTCTATGCATTAAGATGATAAAACCTTTTGTGTGTAGCAGCCTCCCTAGTACCCTATAATACTTACCTGAGCCTCATCTCTCTCCAGAGATGTCCACGACTGTCTTAGCCATCCGGGTCTCTCCTCCTGATTGGCTGAGACACAGCAGCATTGGCTCCCATAGCTGTCAATCAAAGTCAGCCAATCAGAAGAGAGGGGCCGGGGCTCCATGTCTGAATGGACACACAGAGCTGTGACTCGGGTTCCCCCATAGCAAGCTGCTTGCTGCGGGCGCACTCAACCAGGAGGGGCCAGGAGCAGCAAAGAGGCACCTGAGAAGAGAAGGATCTGGGCTGCTCCTGTGCAAAACCAATTGCACATAGGAGGTAAGTATAACGTGTGTGTGTGTATATATATATATATATAGAGGCGATTCAGTTCGCATTGTGCGCTATATAAGTATTTCATTCATTCATTCATTCATATATATATATATAAATTTTTTTTTTTTTTAAACAAGACTTTACAATCACTTTAACCACTTCAGCCCCAGAAGAATTTATGCCCTTCCTGACCAGAGCACTATTTCGATTCGGCACTGCATCGCTTTAACCGACATTTGCACGGTCGTGCGCCGTGGCTCCCAAACAAAATTTACATCCTTTTTTTTTTTTCCCCAGTGCTTCCTTTTGGTGGTATTTGATCAAGCCTGTGGTTTTTATTAATCACTAGGAACAGACAATCTGTCTCTCCTCCCCTGTGAGAATGGGGATCTGTTTGTTTACACTGACAGATTCCCGTTCTGCCAGTTTCTGTAACGATCGCAGGTGGCAGCTTGTAAATGGGCGTGTGTGCCCACAAATGGCTATGTATGCGCCCAACATACAATAATGGTGGTTCACGCAGGGGAGCCAACTTGCCGCAGTATAACTGCGGCGGGCAATAATTACCAGGCTTCTGCTGGCTAAAGACGGTGCGAACCACCTCAGAGACTGCCCTAAAATCCCCTGGCCTGAGATATTCTCAAAATACAGCAGCCTCAGATGCCTCCCTCCCTTAGGAGGGGAAAAGTTTACAGCACCTAGTATTCCCAGGCAGTCTCCCATCCAATTACTAACCAGGCTTGATCCTGCTTAGCCTCCGATCAACAGCAATCCGGCATGGTCAGGGTGATGCCGCTGCAGTTCATGTGGCGGAAAATGAATGCGTCAGGAAATGCTGCAATGTCAAACACCACAGTGGCTCAGATGCACCTGACCTAATATGCAGGCCTAAAACAATGTCGGTCTACCACCATACAACCCTGTAGGTATGCAAGTATGCAGGTACCCCGTTATGTAGGTACCTAGATATGCAAACATGCAGGTATATAAGTATTCTTGCAGTTTAACACAAATAAGCACACAAGTATGCAGTTCAAGGCAAATATGCATCAACGTCAGTATGCGTTTAGGCAAGCATGCATTCATGCAATTGTGTTCATGCAAGAATGAGCCTATGCAAGCATGGAAACACGTGCATGTAAGCATGCAAACAAGTGTTTATGCAATGTGCGATCATGCAATCGCCCAAACGTGCCCACGCGATCATGTGTTTATGTAAGTAGCTAAGTGAGGCTTCCTGGAGGCTCAGCATAAACGCAGTTGTAGGCCAAACAAGCATGAATGTAGTTCCTATGCAAACAACCATAAACGCAGTTCTTAAATGTGCATGCATGTCATAATGACATATTATTCTGCACCTGCCCAACTGCAGTTGGCCCATACTACATTTGCAGGATCAGCCAAACACATATACATCCGATGGAGCTTTTATGCAGCTTCAGTGCAGCCTAAAAATAAGTTTCCTCAGAATAAATGCATGCTATTCTGGAGACCCAATTCCTTAAAGTGCACTGATACTCGTACAGAGGTGTATCGACAGAAAAAACGAAGAAAGAGTCGTTGTATGAGCGCCCCGCCCCCCCCCGGGTTAAGCAGTATATAAGTATACGTTTATACAGTATATAATCGTGACTTGTCTGGTCATGCAGCTCCCCCATATTAACCACTTCAAGACCAGCCGCTGCGAACCCCTGTTATTGTACGTTGGCCGTTTTAAGAAGAATAGGAACACGTAACCCCTTGATCGCCCCCCTAGTGTTAACCCCCTTCCCTGCCAGTGACATTTCATTTTAGCCAAACCAATCAATATTCGCTTATTGCGATTTTTTTTTTTTGCCATAAATACAATATCTCACAAAAGTGAGTACACCCCTCACATTTTTGTAAATATTTTATTCTATCTTTTCATGTGACAACACTGAAGAAATGACACTTGTCTACAATGTAAAGTAGTGAGTGTACAGCTTGTATAACAGTGTACATTTGCTGTCCCCTCAAAATAACTCAACACACAGCCATTAATGTGTAAACCGTTGGCAACAAAAGTAAGTACACCCTTAAGTGAAAATGTCCACATTGTGCCCAAAGTGTCAATACTTGTGTGGCCACCATTATTTTTCAGCATTGCCTTAACTCTCTTGGGCATGGAGTTCACCAGAGCTTCACAGGTTGCCACTGGAGTCCTCTTCCACTCCTCCATGACGACATCACGGAGCTGGTGGATGTTGGAGACTTTGCACTCCTCCACCTTCCACTTGAGGATGCCGCACAGATGTTTGATAGGGTTTAGGTCTGGAGACATGCTTGGACAGTCCATCACCTTTACCCTCAGCTTCTTTAGCAAGACAGTGGTCGTCATGGAGGTGTTTCCGGGGTCATTATGTTGGAATACTGCCCTGCAGCCCAGTCTCTGAAGGGAGGGGATCATGCTCTGCTTCAGTATGTCACAGTACATGTTGCCATTCATAGTTCCCTCAATGAACTGTAGCTCCCCAGTGCCGGCAGCACTCATGCAGCCCCAGACCATGACACTCCCACCACCATGCTTGACTGTAGGCAAGACACACTTGTCTTTGTACTTTTCACCTGGTTGCCACCACACATGCTTGACAACATTGGAATCAAATAAGTTTATCTTGGTCTCATCAGACCACAGGACATGGTGGTTCCAGTAATCCATATCCATAGTCTGCTTGTCTTCAAACTGCAGGCTTTCTTGTGCATCATCTTTAGAAGAGGCTTCCTTCTGGGATGACAGCCAAGCAGAGAGATTTGATGCAGCGTGCGGCATATGGTCTGTGTACTGACAGGCTGACCCCCCACCCTTCAATCTCTGCAGCAATGCTGGTAGCACTCATATGTCTATTTCCCACAGACAACCTCTAGATATGAACTTTGGTCGACCGTGGTGAAGCCTGTTCTGAGTGGAACCTGTCCTGTTAAACCGATGCATGGTCTTGGCCCACCATGCTGCAGCTCAGTTTCAGGGTCTTGGCAATCTTCTTCTAACCTAGGCCAGCTTTATGTAGCGCAACAATTATTATTTTTTTCAGATTCTCAGAGTTATTTGCCATAAGGTGCCATGTTGAATTTCCAGTGACCAGTATGAGAGAGAGTGAGAGTGATAACACCAAATTTAAAACCTGCCCCCCATTCACACCTGGGATCTTGTAACACTAAAGAGTCACATGTCACCAGGGAGGGGAAATGGCTAATTGAGCCCAATTTGGACATTTTCACTTAGGGGTGTACTCACTTTTTTGCCAACAATTTAAACATTAATAGCTGTGTGTTAAGTTATTTTGAGGGGACAGCAAATTTGCACTGTTATACAAGCTGTACACTCACTCCTTACATTGTAGCAAAGTGTCATTTCTTCAGAGTTGTCTTATGAAAAGAAATAATAAAATATTTACAAAAATTTGAGGGTTGTATGTAGAAGAATATATATTGGCATAAAAAGTTAAAAATATTGTTTTTGTTTATAGCGCAAAAATTAAAAACTGCAGAAGTGATCAAATACCAGCAAAAAGTGTGCAGCGTCGCATGACTGCACAATTATCAGTTAAAGTGACGCAGTGCTGCTTCTCAAAAAATTTACTGGTCAGGAAGGGGGCAAATCCTTCTGGTCCTTAAGTAGCTGAGTACTTACACTTCATTAGTAGCCATGGGATGCTGTGGCCTTGCTGAACCTTCGGCCCACATGATATTTCCTCAAAAATGGCTGTCCTTCAACTTCATGGTTATAAAAGAATAGTCAATACTGAGCGAACCTGCGCCCTCTAGTGGCTGGAGGAGAACCAGCAGCCTAATACTCCAGAGAAAAGCATGACCTGGCCCAAACAGCACACCCCCCCCCCCCCCCAGTTGCCACTGGGAGAAAGACCAAGAGAAACTTCAAAATGCAGACTTAGACCCCATACACACTATACAACTTTTGTTGTCTGATTTCCTTTAGATTTACCAAAACCATGTAGTGCAAGGGCCTGCCCGATTGCATACAAATTGAAACTCTTAAGGTTTGATCTCATATTATATGGTTTTGGTAATCTGAAGACAAAAATCTGCAGAAAATCTAATGTGTGTATGGGTCCTTACCATTCCTACTGGAGGACTCTGAGCATAACAGGCACCCAACCTTCACCCATCATGGCGGGCTCTGTCATAAAAGGCCTTCAGGACTGGGTCCCCCTTAATCTGGGGTCTACTCCCCTGAACTTGTATAGCACCCTGCAGGAAGGCACCTTGGTCAGAACAAACACTGCACAGGGTTACATTACACAGGGTCCAGCGCGGTAAGGCTGCATTACAAGTAAATCTCAAGGAATCTTCTCTCCTATCCTGGGAGGATCGAGTACAATCCATTTCAGCTGATAGCTTTTTTTTCTCAAATGGATCCGATTGAAGTCCATGATTCTCAGTAGAACCGTTCCAGAATTCCAAATATACTCCAAGAGCACACGTAGCACATCCGTGACTACCACCTTACAGACACTGGCAAAAAACTGAAGTACTTCCTGTATAGGAAGGGTTATATAGGGGAGGTCTTCCTGTTTGTTGGTTTCTATTCACCTATAGGTGGCATAAAACCCAAATAGTTATGAATATAACCAGCTCTGTGTCCTGTGATGTACGATAAAGAAAACTCATGTTGCGGCTTCAGTGTTGAGATGCAGTTGTCTCACACCAGTTCTAAGACCAATAATTGGCTCCAGCTCTATGCTGCTAAAAGGTGGAGCCAGCTATCGTTCAGGCAGCCGAGTGGATCCCCTACAATATTGTGAGGATCCTTCTAGAGCCTAGCACAGCCCTGCTGTATCAGCTGAGAGCAGGCAATCGGTCGCTATCCGCACGCTATCTGGGTCACAGAATAGTGTACTCAAGGAACCCACAAGAGTAGTATGGCCAAAGAGTTTATATAGATAGATATTGTACAATCAGATTGCAACAGGTTGGTAAGTTTTATAATAAGTGACATCCATCATATTCCAGTTTAGGCTACAATTTTTATTGTCGGACTTCAAAAAAACTTTATTATTGTAACTAAAAATTTCTGTACAACCTTTATTTTTAAACAAACAGTAGCAAACAACAAAATAATGTGTTGTAAAATAAGTAAGTGTGTTAAATTTTTACAACTTAGTCAGTTTAAAAAGGTTAAGGTGAGAATCCAGACACGTGGCACCAGAGGCGTAACGGATTTCTTTTAACATTCCGCTCCATTCCTTCTTGTCATCTTCAAACCTGACAAGAGAAAGCAGACATTTAATTAAGGGCAGAGAAAATCAGTTGTTGTATATAGCAACCTAATATATTTTAGCTTTCTTGTTTTGGCCTAGCTATCGGTTTTTGTATAAAATATCCCAGGTAGTTTAGTCAGTTAAAAAAAAAAAAAAAAGGGATATTAGACTACCGGGAAGCAGCTACAGCGGATATAAAAAGCCTACACGCCCCTGTTAAAATGTCAGGTTTTTGTGATGTAAAAAAATTAGACAAACATAAATAATTTCAGAACTTTTTCCACATTTAATGTGACCTTTAAATTCAATTGAAAAACAAAAATGAAATCTTTTAAGGAAGGGGGGGGGGAGTAAAAAACGAAAAATGTGGTTGCATAATTGTGCACACCCTCTTATAACTGGGGATGTAGCTGTGTTCAGAATTAACCATTTTGATACAGGGCACTGCCCCCCCCCCCTTTCCTGCCCAGACCAATTTTCAGCTTTCAGCGCTGTTACACTTTGAATGACAATTGAGCGGTCATGCGATGCTGTACTCAAACAAAATTGTTATCGTTTTGTTTCCATAAATGGAACTTTCTTTTGGCGGTATTTGATCACCACTGGAGTTTTTATTTTTTGTGAAACAAATAAAAAAAATACAGAAAACGTTGGAAAAAACGTTATAAAATTTTGGAAATGAGTACATGTTCTCCTTCACTGATGAGCACTGATAAGGCAGTCTTGATGATGAGGCACTAATATGCAGCACTGATAGGTGACACTGATGGGCACTGAAAGGCCGCACTGATGGCTCTGATAGGCAACACTGGCAGGCATTACTGATGGGCACTGATTGGCAACCCTGGTGGGCATTCCTGGCGAGCACGGGTTGGCATCCTCGGGGGGATGTGCTGATATTCAGAGCAGACCCCCCTTTCAGAAGTGCAGCCGAGCGGCTCTCCTCTACTCGTGTTTGTTAGCGCGAGTGAAGAAAAAGCCGATACACAGCTCTTCCTGTTTACACTGTGATCGGCTGTGATTGGTCACATGGTAAAAAGCCTACGTCAGAGGCTCTTTACTGAGATCGGCGATGCTGTGTGTCAGACTGACACAACACACCAACGATCACCATGCTGCCCACCCCTGCGGGGGCAAGATTGTGGCTTATCCTGCTGGACATCATATAACTTAACCACTTTGCGCAAGTCATTATGTTATATGGCGGGCGGGAAGTGGTTAAGCAATCACATTTAAAATTATGTTAAATAGGAGTCAGTACACACCTGCCATTATTTAAAGTGCCTCTGATTAACCCCAAATAAAGTTCAGCTGTTCTAGTAGGTCTTTCTTGAGATTTTGTTAGTCGTATACTACAGCAAAAGTCATGGTCCACAGCATCATAGGGATCTCATTGTTAAAAGGTATCGGTCAGGAGAAGGGTACAAAATAATTTCCAAGGCATTATCTATGTCATGGAACACAGTGAAGACAGTCATCATCAAGTGGAGAAAATATGGCACAATGGTTACATTACCAAGAACTGGAAGTCCCTCCAAAATTGATGAAAAGAAGAAGAAAACTGGTCAAAACTGGTCAGGAAGGCTGCCAAGAGACCTATAGCAACATTAACCACCTCAATACAGTGCAGTTACACCCCCTTCCTGACCAGACCAATTTTCAGCTTTCAGCGCTCTCACAGTTTGAATGACAATTACTCAGTCATGCAACACTGTACCCATATTAAACTTCTGTCCTTTTTTCCACACAAATAGAGCTTTCTTTTAGTGGTATTTAATCACTAGTGGGTTTTTTATTTTTTGTGCTATAAATAAAAAAACCAAAATTTTGTGAAAAATATGCCTTTTTCTTTGTTTCTGTCATCAAATTTTGCTAATTAGTAATTTTTCTTCATACATTTTGGCCAAAATTTATGCTGCTACATATCTTTGGTAAAAAATAACCCACATTAGTGTATATTATTTGGTCTTTGTGAAAGTTATAGAGTCTACAAACTATGGTGCCAATCACTGAAAATCAATCACATCTGATCAGGCCTTCAGTACATCAGGTGTCATTTCTTTAGACACTAAGGCCGCGTACACACGCGCGGACTGTTCGCCCAACTTTGTCCGTCCAACAGTTTCGGCAAACAGTCCACTCAAACTTAGCATGGACGGACATGGCCACACACGACGGACGAACAGTTTGCTGAAACCGTGCGCGATGACGTGAACGGCACGTACGACGGGACGAAAAATACGACGTCCTATACAATGCATTATAGCTTTCGGCGTGAAAATCCTTTCTGAGCATGCGCGCAACTTTGTTTGACGAACAAGCCTACACACGAGCGGACTGTTCGCTGAAACAAGGTTTCAGCGGACAGTTTTACGGAATTTCCGAAAAACCTTGTCCGTCAAACTGTCCGCTGAAACTGTCCGCTGAAAGCCCACACACGAGCGGACTGTCCGCCCAAACACTGTTCAGCGGACAAAGTTGGACGAACAGTCCGCCCGTGTGTACGCGGCCTAACAAGTCAGGAAAGTACAAATACCCCCCAAATGACCCCTTTTTAGAAAGTAGACATTCCAAGGTATTAAGTAAGTAGCATGGTGAGTTTTTTTAAGTTGTCATTTTTTCCCACAATTCTTTGCAAAATGAAGATTTTTTTTTTTACAAAATTGTCATATTATCAGGTTATTTCTCGCACACAGCATATGCATACAACAAATTATACCCCAAAATACATTCTGCTACTTTTCCAGAGTATGGAGATACCACATGTGTGAGACTTTTACACAGCCTGGCCACATACAGAGCACCAACATTGAAGTGGCACTTTCAGACGTTCTATGAGCAAAAATGACGCATCTCATTTCACAGCCACCTATTACACTTTTGAAGGCCCTGGAGTACCAGGACAATGGAATTGCCCATAAAATGACCCCATTTTGGAAAGCTAACACCCCAACGTATAATCTGTGAGGTATGATGAGTCTTTTGAACGGTTTATTTTTTTTCCAGAAGTTTTTGGAATATGTGGAAAAAAATGAAAACGCATTTTTTTTTTTACACAAAGTTGTCAATTTATAAGATATTTCTAACACATAGCATGTATATAGCAAAAATTACACCCCAAAACACATTCTGCTACTCCTCCCGAGTATAGCGATACCACATTTGTAGGACTTTTACACAGCCTGGCCACATACAGAGGCCGAATATTGAAGTAGTACCTTCAGGCGTTCTAGGAGCATAAATGACACATCTCATTTCATTCCTACATATCACACTTTTGAAGGTCCTGGAGCACCAGGACAGTGAAATTACCCACAAAATGACCCCATTTTGGAAAGCAAACACCCCAACATATATTCTATGAGGCATGGGCTGCAAATAGGTACTCGGGTACTCTGATGGCCTGGAGACAGGTACTCGGGTACTCTGATGGCCTGGTGACAGGTACTCGGGTACTCTGATGGCCTGGTGACAGGTACTCGGGTACTCTCATGGCCTGGTGACAGGTACTCGGGTACTCTGATTGCCTGGAGACAGGTTCTCTGATGGGCTAGTGACAGGTACTTGAGTACTCTGATGGCCTGGTGACAGGTACTCGGGTACTCTGATGACCTGGTGACAGGTACTCGGGTACTCTGATGGCCTGGTGACATGTTCTCTGATGGCCTGGTGACTGGTAATTGGGTACTCTGAAGGGCGGTGATAGGTGCTCAGGTACTCATATGGCCTGGTGACAGGTGCTCGAGTACTCTGATGGGCTGTGACAGGTACTCGGGTACTCTGATTGGCTGTGACAGGTACTCGGGTACTCTGATGGGCTGTGACAGGTACTCGGGTACTCTGATGGGCTGTGACAGGTACTCGGGTACTTGGATGGACTGTGACAGGTATTCGGGTAATCTGATGGGCTGTGACAGGTACTCGGGTACTCAGATGGACTGTGACAGGTACTCGGGTACTCGGATGGACTGTGACAGGTACTCGGGTACTTGGATGGACTGTGACAGGTATTCCGGTACTCTGATGGGCTGTGACAGGTACTCGGGTACTCAGATGGACTGTGACAGGTACTCGGGTACTCGGATGGACTGTGACAGGTACTCGGGTACTCTGATTGGACTGTGACAGGTACTTGGTCACTCTGATGGACTGTGAGTGACAGGTACTATGATGGGTGGTGACAGGTCCTCTTTATTTGGGGGGGCAATCAGTGTGTGTTGGTGTACACTGATGTACGATGGTGTACGATCGGTATGTGAGGAGGAGAACCTGGTAACATCTCGCGGTTTGTTTACATTTAGTGATCGGCTGTGAAAGGATCACAGCCGATCACGTGGGTAAACAGCCAGCCAATGGCTGTTTACCAGCATCAGTGACGAGCAGTGTTCCCGGGAACACGCCGCCACCGACGTGCACGCGCAGTGCGCTCGCAATCGCGTGCATGTGCAGTGCACAGTGGGGGTGTGACCATCTGTGATCGGCCGTGACTTCATCACGGCTGATCACCTGGTAAACTGCCATGCCCAATGGCTGTTCACCCACCTCGGTGGCGAGCGGTGTCTCCGTGACACGCCGCCACTGAAGGAACAGGGATGCGCGCACACAATCGCGCAAATTCCCTGTTTAAACAGGAGGACGTCATATGATGCCCTCCCGCCACAATAGGTGCATCGCCTGGCCGTCATTTGACAGCCGGCGGTCAGCATCTAGTTAAAGGAGCTGCAGGAATATCTGGCAAGTACTGGCTGTGTGGTACATGTGACAACAATCTCACGTATTCTTTTGGGTTATGGGGTAGAGTGGCAAGACAGAAGCCTTTTCTTACAAAGAAAAACATCCAAGCCCGGCTAAATTTTACAAAGACACATCTGAAGACTCCCAAAAGCATATGGGAAAATGTGTTATGGTCTGATGAAACCAAGATTGAACTTTTGACCATAATTCCAAAAGATATGTTTGGTGCAAAAAAAAAAAAAACACAGCATATCACCAAAAGAACGTCATACCCACAAGTGAAGCATGGTGGTGGCAACATCATGTTTTGGGGCTGTTTTTCTTCAGCTGGAACAGGGGCCTTAGTCAAGGTAGAGGGAATTATGAACATTTACAAATACCAGTTAATATTGACACAAAACCTTCAGCCTTCTGCTAGAAAGCTGAACATGAAAAGGATCTTCATCTTTTTAGCATGACAATGACCCAAAGCATACACCCAAATCAACAAAGCAATGATTCACCAGAAGAAGATTAACGTTTTGGAATGGCCCAGCCAGAGCCCAGACCTGAATCTGATTGAAAATCTGTGGGGTGATCTGAAAAGGGTTGTGCACAGGAGATGCCCTCGCAATCTGACAGATTTGGAGTGTTTTTGCAAAGAAGATTGGGCAAATATTGCCAAGCCAAGATGTGTCATGCCAACAGACTCGTATCCAAAGTGGTGTATAAAAATAAAAAGGTGCTTCAACAAAAGTATTCGTTTTAAGGGTGTGAACACTTTTGCAACCAAATTATTTTAGTTTTTTAGTTTTACTTCCCTCCACCTAAAAGATTTCAGTGTGTTGTTCAATTGAGTTGTACAGTCTATAGGTTTAAAGGTGGAAAAGGTTCTGAACTTATTTATCTTTGTCTCATTTTATTTACATCACAGAAACCTGACATTTTACCATGGGCATGTAGACTTTTTATTATTATTATAATAAAACGTAGAGATGTAATTGCTTCCTAGTGAACTTATAACCTGCTTCCTTGATTTTCCTTTAGCTTACAAATGAAACACCTCACTACTAATAATAAACCACTTAACCACCAGGCCATAGCCGAATGATGGTTACCCTGGGAGCGCGCACACTGGAGTATCCATGACCGGACCCAGCGCATTACAGAAAATGGCTGCTGACAGCGGCCGTTTACCTCATGATCGGTCCCTCAAATGATGGAGCGATCACAAATCAGTGTCATGTCCGATTGGTAAAGTGTGAGCGGAGAGATCGGTTGCACCAGCACTGTGGGCACTACAGACCCAGCCCACAGTGCTGGTGCAACTGATCTCTCCACTCTGTTCCCATTGCAGCCTCATCCATCCATCCATGCCCAGTCATCCCTCTGTCATATTCATCCATCCATCCATGCTCAGCCTTCCCTCTGTCATACTCATCCATCCATACTCAGCAATACTCATCCATACTCAGCAATACTCATCCATCCATCCACACTCAGCAATACTCATCCATCCATCCATACATGCTCAGCCATCCACACTCAGAAATACTCATCCATCCATACTCAGCCATACTCATCCATCCATTCATGCTCAGCCATCCCATACACCCTCAACCATACTAAGCCGTACCCAGCCATACCCAGCAGACTCAGCTGTACCAAGCCGTACCCAGCCATCCCATTCATACTTAGGCCGCGTACACACGCGGGGACTGTTCGCTCAACTTTGTCCGTCAAACAGTTTCAGCGGACAGTCCGCTCAAAATTAGCATGGACGGACTTGCCCACACACGACGAACGAACAGTCCGCTGAAACCGTGCGCGATGACGTGAACGGCACGTACGACGGGACGAAAAATACGACGTCCTATACACTGCAATGCAAACTTCGGCGTGTAAATCCTTTCAGAGCATGCGCGGAACTTAGTTTGACGAACAAGCCTACACACGAGGGGACTGTTCGCTGAAACAAAGTTTCAGCGGACAGTTTTTCGGAATTTCCGAAAACTTTGTTCAGCAGACTGTCCGCTGAAACTGTCCGCTGAAAGCCCACACACGAGCGGACTGTCCGCCGAAACACTGTTCAGCGGACAAAGTTGAGCGAACAGTCCCCGCGTGTGTACGGGGCCTTAGCCATCCCCATTTATGGCTCAACTATGTTCAGCTGTCCCCATCCACGGCTTATCCATTCCCATTTATGCTTATCCATGCCACATCAGTTCCCATCCATGCCACTACAGTGTCTGACAAAAGTAGTCAAATTAGATTTGGGAACTGTATGCCCCTGGAACACCTGATGGTGCTCCCTACATTTTTTTTCTTCAATTAAACCATATACCAATATACACTTCCTGTCCTTGGGTTGACATGGCCTACCCTGTTTAGTTTTTGCATGGTCACCCTTTACTGTGCATTGCTAACGTTTCTATAGACATCTGACTGCTTATTGCTTTGAACATCTACCAGTTACAGAGGATTTGTTATTCTCGGTGGGTACCTGAAGGATGATACCCGGACTCCACTGAGTGGGGATTGCCTTTATTGTTTGCTTTGGGCACTGGATACTGCATTGGGCACTCACCCTGGCACAAAGTTCAAAGTTTGGAGTTAGCTCCAGGTAGATAAACAGGTCCAGGGTTATGGTCCATCTGGTTACCAGACCTTAAGGACTCCTTCGGGGTACAGTATGTACATCATGATGGGCAAAGCAAAGACCTTTAATAGGCCTGGCTTTGTGAATAAGGTAAACAGGATTCCTGCACTGCAGGGCATAGCACACTGCGCGGTTTAGCAGGCAGAGGATTTGTGAGTTTGTGGTAATGCCTCACATTTTGTCTCTAATGCTACTCATCAAGAGAACTTTTATGTTGTTTTTTTTTTTTCTCTTCTGTTGGGATCTAGTCTCAGAAAGTTAGGGTAACTGCCTCCTAGATGTGTTCCTGCCCACCTGTTCTGCTGAGAATGCATGCAGTACATTGCTATGTTTCCACTGCCATCTTGTACAGAGGCACAGCCACAAGAATGCAGTCAGCGTCTGGGTTATAGCGGCTCCTTCTCCATCCACACAAATTCCCATCCTTTCCACACTCTTGAACCACGAGTACCACACTGGCGATCGCCTTACTAGCAATGTTGGATCAAAGGCACAAGGGAGCTGGGACTAAAGACTAGAACATGTGTTCTGTTCAGGTTGATAGCTGTTCCCTTGTCCCAAAGCCATGTCCTCTATTGACAGTGCTCCCCTTATCTGACTCTAGCTCCCTCTCAGGCACGCATCATGTAGCCTGTCTAACAAAGGCACCACTCTCTACCATTATGTCTGAATTCTTCAAAAACGTTTGGCACTTCTAGAACCTTTGATTTCCAGAGGCCTGAACTACTGCATGTCCTTTTTTCCCCCCGACACTGTTCAGGAACCAGAAGCGGAAATTCCTTTACTTGATAATATTATAGGGAAAAGTATTGACACTGATTTTGTAGCAGAGGCAGCAGATGATTTTCCTAAGCCTGCATTTTAAGGCACAAGCTAAGAGACTGGCTATGTTAAAAATACTTTCCCCATACATTACCAGAGTAATTGCGCACTTAATGGGGACTGACTCAACCTTGAAAGAGTTTTCACTGCTCCTTAGCTTTTTGCTAAGATCTATGTTATGTAAAGTAATTTTAAAAAGAAATGGACTATTCTAGTAATGGATCCTGCAACTTCAGCTCCCAGTAAAGACCTTCTGTTGATAGGCATTTTGAATCAATTTTAAAAGCCTTATTTGCTCTTACAGGTCCAGCCCTGTAGTCAGAAATTGCTGCCATGTCTGTTTGCCATGCTTTCACTAATTGGTTGAGACAAATGAACAGAGACCGGGAACCTGTCTTTGAAGACCCTGCTTAATTACAGCTGATGCCTTCAGCCCTATTGGTTTGTGTTGATGCTCTTCAGAATGTAATTTGCCACGTCTAAAGAATCTCTCTTATATCTGTGCACATGTACATTATTTTGTGGCTAAAAGCTTGGTCCTGCTTTATAATGAACGGGCACTACACTGTTTGGAGTGGAGGAATGTCTGTTGACAATTGTACCACTCTAGGACCTATCTGTAATTTCAAGGAGGTACAGAATAGAATTTTTATCTCTGTCCCTTTCTCGCTTTTTACCTTCCAATCTACCAACTTCAGACCAAAGAAAGGCAGATTTAATGACTGCCAAGTTCTCAAATCCCCCTGAATGAAATCAAAGAGATCTGTCATTGCTTCTCTCAGCAAGGAGAATTTCTTGCATCAATATACATACAAGATTCCCATCTCCATAAATTTATTTTCCTTTCACAACTGCATTTTTCTATGGGAGACCAACACTTCCAATTTGTGTCAGTGCCATTCGGGCTCTCCTCTGTCCATATGTTCACAAACGTGCTTGCACCAGTTCTGGCTCTTCTGAAAACTCAGTGTATTCTTTCACAGGTTACATGAATGACCTAGTGAAAGATTCCTCAGTCACAAGCTTGACTACCAACTTCAAGAGGATGATTCAGATGTCCAAAGTTTGCTCTCCAGCCCAGTGTAATCTTAGGACAAAGCCTAAGCCAGAATCTTCCTCCCTCAGGAGAATATAGACTCCCTATAGGTCTCTGTACCCTGAGTTGGAGAAAACCAGATGTGGAAATTCTGGCCTCCAGATTCACCAACAAGCTGAATAAGTTTGTGGTCCTAGATCTGGGATACTCTAGCCCAGTGATGGCGAACCTTGGCACCCCAAATGTTTTCAAACTACATTTCCCATGATGCTTATGCACTCTGCAGTGTAGTTGAGCATCATGGGAAATGTAGTCCCAAAACATCTGGGGTGCTAAGGTTAACCACTGCTCTAGCCTTTGCAGTAGATGCTCTGGTCATTCCTTAAACTCAGTTCCTTGTAGTTAATGCCTTCCCTCCAATAAAAATCCCTCCTCGACTGCTGCACAAGATAAAGAAGGAAAGGGTTCTGGTGATTCTCATGGCACCAAATTGGCCGAGGAGAACATGGTGCACAAACATAATCAGACTTCTGACTTCCGAGCCTTGGTCTTTTTCAAACAGACCAGACATATACAGGCCCAACGTCAACTGTTCCATCCTGCTTCACAGTCACTGGCTTTAACGGCATGGCTGTTCAAACTGAATTCCTAACTGATAGGAGCATTTCGGACTTGGTTATTCCCGCCTGACTCAGAGCAAGGAAATTGCAAGATTTACCATCGCACATGGAAGGCCTTTTTTGTATAGCGTGAAGACAGAAGGCTAAACCTTAGGGAATACTTTGTAATTCGTATTATGAATACCCTCAAGGGACATGGTTCTGCCTTATACATCCTCTTCCAGAAATCTCTTGCCTCACATTCCCATTACTTTATCAATACTTTTCTACAAGGGGTTGTTCATATAATTCCTCCACTTTGACAACCTGTGTTACCTTGGGATCTAAACCTTGTGCTCTGCTTTTCAGAGACCCTGCTTTGAACCCGATTAGAGACATTCCTTTATAAGACTTGACCTGTAAGGTTGCCTTCTTGGTTCCCATAAGATCTGCTAGATGTGTTTCTGTGTTAGCAGATCTCTCTTGTAAAGAGCTGGTAATCTCTTCTTTCTACCGCATTGATAACATTGTTGTCACAGATCAGCTGCGGAGCTGATCTGTGTCTCACCTTTATTGCAGTGGGTCGGCTGGCATCTGTTGTCCACTGTCTGGTGTTCAGCTCTGTGCACTCTCCAGCTATGGGTGTCGACGCCCTTCACCTGTTGCCTAATATAGGTTTCCTTCCTGCTATTTCCTGTCCAGCCCCTCATGTGCTTCTCTATTTAAATCCCTTCCTAACTAGCTACCATTGCTTGAGCAACCTTTGTTTCTGAAGCTCCCCTGTGTAACCTATTTCACCTGACTTCTCGTGAACTGATCTTCTGTGTACCGACCTGGCTTGTTCTGATTACGTTGTCTGCAGCCCGCCCT
Organism: Lithobates pipiens; assembly: GCF_037356315.1. Taxonomy (NCBI): domain Eukaryota; kingdom Metazoa; phylum Chordata; class Amphibia; order Anura; family Ranidae; genus Lithobates; species Lithobates pipiens. The sequence continues at coordinate 96,966,501 of NW_027507784.1, read as the reverse complement.
GACCTTGGCTCACTACCTGGCTTTCCTTGCTTCATCCATCCATCCTTGTCTACAATGTCTTCTGGTACTTCCCTAGCGAGCCGGGTGAACCCAGGGGTCGTGACCTGGGGTCAGCACGCAGCTAAGTCCAAACCTTCGTGAGAGGGTCCCTGGTGGAACACCGGCTGACTCTTAGATTCTACGCCCTGGGGGATCCCGTGTCACCTGCTCGCCTGTGGGTTCCCTGTAAGTAGTACCGTGACAATTGTCTTTCCTTGCCTCTGTCCTGCCCACAAACATGACAAGAAAATTGATTTACATTGTTTGGATAAAGTTAGAACTGTCGGAGTCTATGGCTTCTTTTCATTAGACTAAATTACTCTTTGTTCTATCTGGAGGTTTTCCACCATTAGCAGATGGATCAGAAAATCAGACAAGTGCCTATGCCCTGAAGGAAAAGGTTCCTCCATTTCCCTTCAGTGCCCATTCCACCAAAGCTGTTATTGTGTCTCCCTGGCTTTTCAGCATCAATCAACTGTATCCCAGATTTTCAAGGCTGTCACTTTGTGCTCTGTACACACAATTTCCAAGTTCTACCAGGTGGAATTTCAGGCCCGAGCTGATGCGCATTTCAACCCTAATTCCTCATGCACACGAGACGCAGGTGAAAACTCTGCTCAAAAAAAGCTGAAACGCGCATTTGCATGCCACGTTTAGATGCGTTTGCGTTTATAAGCGTTTATAAAGATAACATCATGTAGACCCTCCCCAAGCTCTCAAAGCATGTTTTTTTTAACTATTTCTGCTATTGTGATCAGAGTGAGCAGCAGCAGCATAGAGAGCAGTTGTACACTTGCATTTGCCTCTCTTTCTGTGGTATATATTTTTAAATGGATCCCATATTGAATATATGTCAGGAAATGCTCCTGATGTTGCTCTTGACGAGACAGTAACGTTGTCGCAAATTTCGTGAGAGGTCCAGAGTCAGAGCTCGTCAATATTGGACCCATCCGTTGATGGGACAGCGAATGTCCATTGGATATTTCACAAACATGTATGTGCAGCTGCGTACCTACCCCGACAAGTTTTTTTAATTTTAGCCGGATGTCACATTTGATCTGCTCTTAGAAAAAGTACGACCTGGTCTGACATTCATGGACACCAATATGAGAAACAGTGTGTCACCAGAGGAACGTCTGTTGGTAACAATCAGGTATGTGTATATATTTATAAAATCTATTTATCTATAGATGTACAGATGAATTTTTTTCTCTGTCCTTTATTTTAAAAAAAATAATGTCTATTTATAGCAAATTATCCAATTTTTTAAAATATCAAAAATTTTCTTGTGGCAATTTTTAACATGTTTTCATTATTTCTAATATAAAACAATATTAAAATAGTTATTTATTTTTTAATCTTAATATATGTTTTTATTCATTTTTTCTAGTTTCAAATTGTTTTATTTAAAAGCAAATCTATGTTAATTAGATTTTTTATAATTGTTTTAAATTTATTTGGCCAATTTTGTAATATATTTTTATCGTGAAATATGTACTGATTAATATATTTTAATTCTTTGCTGCTGTATATGGTAGTATAATATTTTTTAATGCCTTATTAAAATATCCAGAATCCTAACCCTAACCATTCATCCTAACCCTAACACTAACCACTAACCCTAAACCCTAACAGCTAACCCTATCCCTTACACTAACCCTAACCCTAAACAACCCTAACTCTAATCCAACCCTTAATCCTAAACAATAACCCTAACCCTAACGGATAACCACTTACCATAACACCCAATCCTAATGACCAATTTCTGATGCAGAAAAGTGCATGACATTTTGTGACCCGACTTTGGGGCCCTCTATCTCGCGGTCACTTAGTGATAAGAACTTCAAATTTGGATATGTTGTAGTGCTAGATACACAGTGTCTGCATACCAATTTGGGGTTCCTGGCAATAACTGGCCCGAAGATATGGGCCCCCAAAGTCGGGTCACAAAATGTCATTCTCAGATCATATTTCTGAGTTTTCAGGTCCAAAAAATTGGGTTCTTTTAAAAACGCATATAAACGCAAACGTGGCTAAACACGGGTGCCGCGTTTAGCCGCGTTTTGCGTCTGAAACGTGGAAATTTTTGCGTCTGAACCCATTTTTTTGCTTCTGAAAAAACTAGGTTAAATGCAACTGCATAAAAACGGCAAAAAACGAGACTGTGTGCATGGACACATAGGATAACACTGAATGAGTTCAGGGACAGTTGAAAAAAGTGTCCAACTGCATCTGAACACGCGTTTAACTGCGTCTCGTGTGCATGAGGCCTGAGGTGCTTCAAGCTGTTATCAGAATATTTTGTTCATGTTCTTTAAACACTTGTTTTTCTTGGGGCCCCATTGGCAGTTCTATGTTGTTGTCCTTTCCTCACTTTTTCTGCTTGGATATGAATACAAGTCCTATACTATATGATTAGGATAATCTGAATTTTGATAGATCCGTACATTCCTTATGTTTGAATACAGTATAGGACTGTGTCTTGATCACTCCCTATTGCTTGCTAGAAAACCGGAGCCTCATGGAGTGGGTGGGGTCTTATGGGTTCTTCCCCCAGCAGTGTCAAATCACATGAAGAATGCCGCATAGAGCCCACGGTCTATGAATACAAGTTCAGTGTCCTGTACTGTACTCCAATATAAGGATTTAATATGCAAGTCTAAATTCCCTTTTAACAAAAAAATGTATGCAATTTCATAGTCTTTACAGTGTTCTACAAATCTAATTTGTTCCAGTGTTTATCAAACAAAATAACAGTATGGGCTATAACATTCTAACTACAAAGTGCCACTGAAATAGGAGCAAAGTTATGCATGCAGCAATGACATCTGTTACTTACTTCCAGACATCAGTGACCTCTGAAGGTGCAAACTCTTGAGATTCCAACTGAACCATTGCAAATCCACCAATGGCATACAGTGATCCTGCTAAACTGACCATATTGATGGAGCTTCTTTCCTGGGGAAATTCTGTGATTGTTTCCCATCTAAAAAGAATAAGTTATATTAATGATCCGTGCATCTACAAACCATTTGTTTTACAGAAGGTACCTCTGACATTCCAGTTTAATTTATGAATTGGTTCTTATACCTTTAACAATTGAAAAAAGGCAACAGGAAAAATGATTCCATGACATGGCAATGCTATTCTGGAAACAGATAACTTTGTTCAAGGAACCCTCCTTCTGAGGACACTGGTTACCTGGCTGTCTTTGGTTTCAATACTTTCTTAGTTATAGTCTAGGAAAAACTTTGCAGATTTATATATCAGAGTGAAGTCCTAGTTCCTGACCTATGCACTTATCCCAGGTCAGTGCTTCCTAGAAGATATAAAGCCTATGGGTCAGGCGGAAATCCAGCAATGACCGCTTCCAACAGCTGTTGACTTTTAACATTAGGACACTTACCTGTCCAGGGTGCCCATGATGTCCTCACCCGAAGCCGATCTGTCCCTCGGCTCCCGGGTGCAGGCGCCGGCATCTTCAGTAAGGCAATCAGGATGTGAAGCCTTGCGGCTTCACAGCCTGGTTCCCTACTGCGCATGCGTGAGTCACTCTGCGCATCCTCACTGGTCCCTGCTGTCTTCTGGAACCTGTGTGTCTCCCAGAAGACTGGGGGGGGGGGGGTGGAGGAGGAACCAGACATGGCATAGATCGCCATGGAATCTGCGGCGATCTATCACCGGAAGTGGGAGCAAATACCTGTATTAGACAGGTATCTGCTCCCCCCCGAAAGGTGCCAAATGTGACACCAGAAAAGCGGAAGTTCCATTTGTGGGTGGAACTCCACTTTAAGCTAGTCATTCACTGCTGGAAATGTGGCCAATTCCTATGAATAATCTAAAATACAAGCCATGGGGGGCCTTGCTGAAACCACTATGCTCAAGAAACTTGAGAAATTGACCCTTCTCATATTATGACTGTGTTGCAATCGAGCTGCATACACAATAGTAAATGTGGGCATATTTTTCTTTGTCTACTCTCACAGCAAATGGTTAAAAACTCTCTGCTAGCAGCACATTAGAGAGCCACCTCTTAAAGCTGTATTACAGTGCCTTGCGAAAGTATTCGGCCCCCTTGAACTTTTCAACCTTTTGCCACATTTCAGGCTTCAAACATAAAGATATAAAAATTTTATTTTTTGTGAAGAATCACCAACAAGTGGGACACAATTGTGAAGTGGAACGAAATCTATTGGATTTTTAAAACTTTTTTAACTAATAAAAAAATGAAAAGTGGGGCGTGCAAAATTATTCGGCCCCCTTGCGTTAATACTTTGTAGAGCCACCTTTTGTTGCAATTACAGCTGCAAGTTGCTTGGGGTATGTCTCTATCAGTTTTGCACATCGAGAGACTGAAATTCTTGCCCATTCTTCCTTGCAAAACAGCTCGAGCTCAGTGAGGTTGGATGGAGAGCGTTTGTGAACAGCAGTTTTCAGCTCTTTCCACAGATTCTCGATTGGATTCAGGTCTGGACTTTGACTTGGCCATTCTAACACCTGGATACGTTTATTTGTGAACCATTCCTTTGTAGATTTTGCTGTATGTTTGGGATCATTGTCTTGTTGGAAGATAAATCTCCGTCCCAGTTTCAGGTCTTTTGCAGACTCCAACAGGTTTTCATCCAGAATGGTCCTGTATTTGGCTGCATCCATCTTCCCCTCAATTTTAACCATCTTCCCTGTCCCTGCTGAAGAAAAGCAGGCCCAAACCATGATGCTGCCACCACCATGTTTGACAGTGGGGGTGGTGTGTTGAGGGTGATGAGCTGTGTTGCTTTTACGCCAAACATATCGTTTTGCATTGTGGGCAAAAAGTTTGATTTTGGTTTCATCTGACCAGAGCATCTTCTTCCACATGTTTGGTGTGTCTCCCAGGTGGCTTGTGGCAAACTTTAGACAAGACTTTTTATGGATATCTTTGAGAAATGGCTTTCTTCTTGCCACTCTTCCATAAAGGCCAGATTTGTGCAGTGTACGACTGATTGTTGTCCTATGGACAGACTCTCCCACCTCAGCTGTAGTTCTCTGCAGTTCATCCAGAGTGATCATGGGCCTCTTGGCTGCATCTCTGATCAGTCTTCTCCTTGTCTGAGCTGAAAGTTTAGAGGGACGGCCAGGTCTTGGTAGATTTGCAGTGGTCTGATACTCCTTCCATTTCAAAATGATCGCTTGCACAGTGCTCCTTGGGATGTTTAAAGCTTGGGAAATCTTTTTGTATCCAAATCCGGCTTTAAACTTCTCCACAACAGTATTACGGACCTGCCTGGTGTGTTCCTTGGTCTTCATGATGCTCTCTGCGCTTTCAACAGAACCCTGAGACTATCACAGAGCAGATGCATTTATACAGAGACTTGATTACACACAGGTGGATTCTATTTATCACCATCAGTCATTTAGGACAACATTGGATCATTCAGAGATCCTCGCTGAACTTCTGGAGGGAGTTTGCTGCACTGAAAGTAAAGGGGCCAAATAATTTTGCACGCACCACTTTTCAGTTTTTTATTTGCTAAAAAAGTTTAAAATATCCAATAGATTTCGTTCCACTTCACAATTGTGTCCCACTTGTTGGTGATTCTTCACAAAAAATTAAAATTTTATATCTTTATGTTTGAAGCCTGAAATGTGGCAAAAGGTTGAAAAGTTCAAGGGGGCCGAATACTTTCGCAAAGGCACTGTAAACCCAAAAGCAAACATTTATTATATTGCAGTTTACCAATTGTTAGATGTGATGGCTGTATTGGTTTTCTTTTTTAAGCTTTCTTTCTTCTATTTTCAGGCAGTAAGTCTGTTGATTTAAAAAAAATAAGCTCTCTTCCAGATAGTAGCTGGAGCTTGGCTTCAATTTGTTAGTGTATTTAAAGTGGTTCTAAAGCCTTAAGGTTTTTCACATTAATGCATTCCATTCATTAAGGTGAAAAAACTTTTGTACTGCAGCTCCCCCCCTTTTCTTACCTGTGCCCGATTCGATCCATCGATGTGCATGAGTGCAGTGGCTCCAGCTGCTGTCGCTCTCCTCATTGGACAAATTGATAGTAGCAGGAGCCATTGCAGGGGGTGAGCGGCTTCCGGGTCCTGCTGTCTGTGTCAACGGACACAGCAGCAGGGCTCAGGAGTGAGCCCTTATGGAAAGCGGCTGTATGTGGGGCCACCCGATGAAGAGGAGAGGCCTGAAGCACTGGCAGGGACCACAGAAGAAGAGGATCGGGGCAGCTCTTTGCACAGAGCAGGTAAGTATAGGCATGTTTGTTAGTTAAAAAAAAAAAAAAGTTTACAAATACTTTTAATCTGCTAGTACATTTAACATTTGGCTATAACTGTTGCAGCACTGAATAGTAAAAAATAATAGGCAGATTAAAACAAAGAGGTAGCCCTGCTTGTTGGCCTATGCTACTGTTTTGTGGCACCTTGGTGCTACCATATGAAAAGTGATACTAATAATCATGGAAGGCTGGTCTCGAGCTGTTGAAAAATCTTAAATAAAAACTGTTGGCTGCAGCCACCAGTCAGGTTTATAATTTCACATACCAGCCTAACTACAACATAGAAACATTTTAGTGGTGGCCGAGATTTTCAAACTGTAATATGGGCAAAATTTGAGGTTGGTGAATGATCTCGTCTTTCATACTATAATACACTCAGTACTGTACCATGGTGTATGTTGATAAGCCACATATAGACCCTTCATGAACATACTTGTTAGCAGCAATATCATAAGTTTCAACTGATGCAGTTAGTCCATCCTCTGTGACTCCACCAACGACGAAGATCTTGTTCTTGTGAAGAGCAACACCGAACATTGAGCGGGCTGTCCTCATTGGAGGAAGGTCTTTCCAGTCTCCTTTTTTGGGGTTGAACACAAACATTCTGCCTGTACATTTCCTACAATGAAGAGAAAAACATCACAATGCATTAAAGTAGGCATGTCTGACCGACCTATTCTATGCCACATGCGTTTTTACTCCTTTACTGCCAACCTCAGGTAATTTAGCCATTTAGAACTAAATGGAGATTCTGTCATTTTGCATTGGAGTGTGATTAAAAATTAACTGCAGTTCACACAATAATGATGCATATTTTACCGTACATTACCTCAATGCAAAAATTTAAATTTGCTCCTAATAACTATTTTTTAACCACTCGCTTACTGGGCACTTTTTCAGCTTTCAGCGCTATTGCAATTTGAATGACAATTACGCGGTCATACAACACTGTTCCCAAATGAAATTTTTTATCATTTTTTTCCCACAAATAGAGCTTTCTTTTGGTGGTATTTGATCACCTCTGTGGTTTTTAGTTTTTGTTAAAAAATTTTAAAAATACAGAATTTTTAAAAACAAATTAAAATTTTGCAAACAGGTAATTTTTCTCCTTCATTGATGTACGCTGATGAGGCGGTACTGATGGGCACCGATAGGTGGCAGTGATGGGCACTGATGAGTGGCAACAATGGGTACTGATCAGCACTGGTTGGTTACACTTATAGGCAGCACTGCTAGGTGGCACTGATTAGCACCACTGGTGGGCATTGATAGGTGGCACATGTGGGCATTGATAGGTGGCACTCATGGGCATTGATAGGTGGCACTGGCAGGTGGCACTGGCAGGGGGTACTGGTGGCACAGATGAGGCAGAATTGTCTCTTCCTCCTTGGGACCGATGTCCCTTGCACTGTCAGCGTGAGGAAAAAAAAAATGATTACCAAGCTTTTGTTTACATCATGTGATCAGATGTCATTGGCTGACAGCTGATCACATGGTAAGGGGCCAGGATCGGCCCCTTACTCGGATCTGTGATCACCCGAGTCTCAGTGACTCGTGATCACAGCACGTCCTGCAGGTGGCATGCAGGGCGCATGCAAAGGGGAGGCCATCATATGACAGCCTCCTGTAAATTCAGGTCCGTGCTGTGGCCGTCATTTGGCTATAGCGCGGACGCCAAGAGGTTAATCAAGTATTTTTTAATCAAGTATTTATTTTTATTTTTTTTAAGGAATAACCATTCACTTACAATTTCCAGACAGTAATACACATAACTTATCTATGAGGAACAGAGCATGGCAGCATGTTAACAGTTGGTGTCATTAACCACTTCAATACCAACACTTTTACCTCCTTCCTGACCAGGACAATTTTCAGCTTTCATTGCTGTAACACTTTGAATAACAATTGTGCAGTCATGCAACACTGTACCCAAACTAAATGTTTATCATTTTGTTCACACAACTAGTGCTTTCTTTTGGTGGTATTTAATCACCACTGGCTTTTTTATTTTTTGCTAAAGAAATAAAAAAAAGACAAAAAATTTAGAAACAAAAAACAAGTTTTTCTAGATTTTTGTTATAAGTTTTGCAATAATTGTTCTTCATAAATTTAGCCCCAAGTTTATTCTGCTACATCTTTTTGCTAAAGATAACCCAAATCAGTGTATATTATTTAGTCTGTAGGAAAGTTATACAGTCCTAGGCTATAAATTGCACTATTGTGTGGATATTGGTGGCCCCCGTTGTTGTAGGGGATCTCCCTAGGATCCCTTGGCCCTCATTGCGTTATGAAAAGGCCTATCTTCTGTTGTTACATCATCATTCTTGTTGCAGTTTATCTATCTTTGTTAGCAAACTTTTGTTACCACTGTCAACACTAGCCCCTTTGTGGCGGAACAATAGCATGTTATCTACTAAAGTTATAGCATCCACAAACTATGGCGCAGTGGGGAAAAATTATTCGATCCCCTGCAGATTTTATAAGTTTGCCCACTTACAAAGAAATTAAAGGTCTATAATTTTTTATCATAGGTGTATTTTAAATGCTAGAGATAGAATATCAACCAAAAACCAGGAAAAACACATTAAAAAATGCTATGAATTAAGTTGCATTTCAGTGAGTAAATGAAATATTTAATTCCAAAGCAAAACAAGACCCTGTACTTGGTAGAGAAACCCTTGTTGGCAAGCACAGAGGCAAGACCTATCTTGCAGTTAGTGACCAGATTTTTGCACACATCTCAGGAGGGATTTTGGTCCACTCTTCTTTACAGATCTTCTCTAAATCCCTAAGGTTTCTTGGCTGTCGCTTGGCAACTCGAAGTTCCAGCTCCCTCCATACATTTTCTATAGGATTAAGGTCTGAAGACTGGCAAGGCCACTCAATTACCTTAATGTGCTTCTTCTTGAGTCACTTCTTGGCGGTATGTTTTGGGTCATTGTAATGCTGAAAGACCCATCCATGACCCATCTTCAGTGTTCTGGCTGAGGGAAGAAGGTTCTTATCCAAGATTTTACAATACATGGCCCCATCCATTGGCCCCTCAATGCAGCAAAGTCGTTCTGTACCTTCAGCAGAGAAACAGCCCCAAAGTATATTATTTCCACCTCCGTGCTTGACTGTAGGGATGGTGTTCTATTGCCCTGTACACATTGTCGGACTTTCCGACGGAAAGTGTGCGATTGGCTCTTGTTTTCAGAAAATCCGATCGTGTGTGGTCTCCATCTGACTTTTTCCATCGGAATTTCCGATACACAAAGTTTGAGAGCAGGATCTAAAATTTTCCGACAACAAAATCCAATCGTTTAAATTTCCGATTGTGTGTAGACAATTTCCGACGGACAAAGTGCCACGCATTCTCAGAATAAATTAAGAGACGAAAGCTATTGCTACTGCCCTCGTAATAGTCCCGTCGTACGCGTTCTACATCACCATGTTCTGAACGATCGGATTTTCCGACAACTTTGTGCGACCGTGTCTATGCAAGACAAGTTTGGGCCAAAATCCATCGCAAAAAAAATCTGACGGATTTTGTTGTCGGAATGTCCGACCGTGTGTACAGGGCATTAGGGTCATAGTCAGCTTTTTCATTTAAAATACACCTATGATAAAAAAAATTATAGACCCTTCATTCATTTGTAAGTGGGCAAACTTACAAAATCTGCAGGGGATCAAATAATTATTTCCCCCACTGTATATATCTAAAAAATAGATCAATCCTGATGTAGTCATCTTATTTCTTGAGGCCCTAAAATGCCAGGACAGTACACATACCCCCAAAATGACCTTTTTTTGGAAAGTAGACAGTCTGAGGCCGCGTACACACGCGGGGACTGTTCGCTCAACTTTGTCCGTCAAACAGTTTCAGCAAACAGTCCGCTCAAAATTAGCATGGACGGACTTGCCCACACACGACGAACGAACAGTTTGCTGAAACCGTGCGCGATGACGTGAACGGCACGTACGACGGGACGGAAAATACAACGTCCTATACACTGCATTACAACTTTCGGCGTGTAAATCCTTTCTGAGCATGCGCGGAACTTAGTTTGACGAACAAGCCTACACACGAGGGGACTGTTCGCTGAAACCAAGTTTCAGCGGACAGTTTTTCCGAAATTCCGAAAAACCTTGTTCAGCAAACTGTTCGCTGAAACTGTCCGCTGAAAGCCCACACACGGGCGGACTGTCCGCCGAAACACTGTTCAGCGGACAAAGTTGGGCGAACAGTCCCCGCGTGTGTACGCGGCCTAAGGTATTTAGTAAGAAAGGGGTTATTGGAACTTTTGAGTGAGACACAAGACACATGGTAGGAGAAATAATGTAAGTTGTTTAATTGCCATAAAAACAAATCATACCTCATGACATGTGATACAGGGTTAAACATGAGTATTTTCAAAAGACAAAATTTGAACATTTGAAAACATGAGTATTTTAATCTATATACAAGATGATGACATACAAAAAATAATTCATACACGTCTGAAATCACATAGTATCCCAATGAAAGTAACTGGTATAAAAAGCCAAATGCTTATTGGGTAATGGATAAAATGGGTTATAGGATACAGATGAATCACAGTTGAGGTCAAGCTATGTGTTGGGAACATGATGACATTGATGGGCTCCACGCATTTTGTGGCCAGTTGCCACTTATCAGGAGGAAACGCATAGCATATCTGAAAAAAATGAAAAAAGGTACCAAATAGGATCTAATGTTTTGCCCAGATGGTAAGAAAAAAGGTAGCGGCAAGGAGAAACAAGATGTGTATCTCCCTGGAATACTTACACTACCGTTCAAAAGTTTGGGGTCACCCAAACAATTTTGTGTTTTCCATGAAAAGTCACACTTATTCACCACCATACGTTGTGAAATGAATAGAAAATAGAGTCAAGACATTGACAAGGTTAGAAATAATGATTTGTATTTGAAATAACATTGTTTTTACATCAAACTTTGCTTTCGTCAAAGAATCCTCCTTTTGCAGCAATTACAGCATTGCACACCTTTGGCATTCTAGCTGTTAATTTATTGAGGTAAGCTGGAGAAATTGCACCCCACGCTTCTAGAAGCAGCTCCCACAAGTTGGATTGGTTGGATGGGCACTTCTGGCGTACCATACGGTCAAGCTGCTCCCACAACAGCTCAATGGGGTTCAGATCTGGTGACTGTGCTGGCCACTCCATTACCGATAGAATACCAGCTGCCTGCTTCTGCTGTAAATAGTTCTTGCACAATTTGGAGGTGTGTTTAGGGTCATTGTCCTGTTGTAGGATGAAATTGGCTCCAATCAAGCGCTGTCCACTGGGTATGGCATGGCGTTGCAAAATGGAGTGATAGCCTTCCTTATTCATTTATTTAATGAAGATGCCAGTTGGGGACCTGTGAGGCGTCTGTTTCTCAAACCAGAGACTTTAATGTGCTTATCTTCTTGCTTAGTTGTGCAACGCGGCCTCCCACTTCTTTTTCTACTCTGGTTAGAGCCTGTTTGTGCTGTCCTCTGAAGGGAGTAGTACACACCGTTGTAGGAAATCTTCAATTTCTTTGCAATTTCTCGCATGGAATAGCCTTCATTTCTAAGAACAAGAATAGACTGTCGAGTTTCAGATGAAAGTTCTCTTTTTCTGGCCATTTTGAGCGTTTAATTGACCCCACAAATGTGATGCTCCAGAAACTCAATCTGCTCACAGGAAGGTCAGTTTTGTAGCTTCTGGAAGGAGCTAGATTGTTTTTAGATGTGTGAACATGATTGCACAAGGGTTTGCTAATCATCAATTAGCCTTCTGAGCCAATGAGCAAACACATTGTACCATTAGAACACTGGAGTGATAGTTGCTGGAAATGGGCCTCTATATACCTATGTAGATATTGCACCAAAAACTAGACATTTGCAGTTAGAATAGTTATTTACCACATTAGCAATGTATAGAGTATATTTGTTTAAAGTTAGGACTAGTTTAAAGTTAGCTTCATTGAAAAGTACAGTGCTTTTCCTTCAAAAATAAGGACATTTCAATGTGACCCCAAACTTTTGAACGGTAGTGTACATAGAAATCTTTTTCACCCTTGCCCATTATGGTTGGAGGGTGCTCCTGGGGTGTGTCGTGTGCTCACTTCTTCCTTTGGTTCATTCCCTCAGCGTCCGGGATAGACTTGCTTCGCAGATCCTGAATTGCAACACTGCATTTTTAGAACAATTTCTACGTAAGTATCCCAGGGAGATACACATCATGTTTCCCCTGGGCAAAACATTAGATCTTATTTGGTACTTTTTTTCAGGTATGCTATGCGTTTTCTCCTGATAAGTGGCAACTGGCCACAAAATGTCATCATGTTCTCAACACATAGCTTGACCTCAACTGTGGTTCATCTGTATTCTATAACCCATTTTCATCCATTACCCAATAAGTATTTGACTTTTTGTATCAGTTACTTTCATGGGATACTATGCAATTTCAGAAGCGTGCATGTATACATATATGAATTCTTCTTTTTTGTATGTCATCATCTTGTATATAGATTAAAATACTAATGTTTAACCATTATTATTTCTTCTACCATGTGCTTCACTTAAAGTCCCAATAACCCCTTTCTTATTTCCGCTTTAGGGATAGAGGTCGTCATTTAAAGTCCCATTACTCTCTTGTTTCCTAAGGTATTTAGAGGCATGGCAAGTTTTTTGTTAATTTTTTTTTTTTTACATACTGTCACCAGTGCAGTACAGCGTCATCACATAACTGATGTGGCAGTGGTCAGGGACACTGACAGATCTGTGGGCAGTTGAAGACTATTTAGTCAAAACATGTCGGGCCAGCACCTCCTGCTCCCTACATTGCTTTTATATACAATTTTTTGTGATCACGTTTTAATTATTACCTGCAAATCATTGTATGGTACTTTTTTCAAATAAACCTATTTTGGTTGACCTACACCATGTAGAGCTTTTGTCCTTTCTCTTTCCCCATGTTTTGAGTATGATGACTGATCTCTGAACATCACATTTGGATATCCTGGGAACCTACGTTCTGATTTCATCGCTCTGGAACCACCTTCCAACTTCGTGCAGATTGGTGTTACAGTCTCTGTGCTTTTTTCCAGCTTGTTATTACCCTACATCGGGAAACCAGTACTACAAGCCTTTTTGACGAACCACCGTATGGTTTGTGCATCCACCTGTTCCACTAAGAGTACCCATCCTCTCATCAGAATACGTTTTATCATCATAGTCCACTTCGACTATATGACATCTGTTCCAGTCTAGGATTAAGAGCCAGTTTTTCATTCATTGGACTCTTTTGTATGTGAACACTGGCCATTTGACAAGCGTTCAGTAATCCAGTATTATCACTAGTGCACCACTGTGATTCTGTGTTTATATGGTTTTGTTCACGGGTCTTCTTTATTTATTTTCACTTTGATTTTTCATTTATTGTGGCCCTTTTGGGCTTTATTTTAGCGCTACACTTTTTATTTGATTACTGCTTGGACTTTGTTTGTTAGCTTTTTTTACTTTTTTGGGTTTAGTGCAGTATTTTCCCTTTATTTACACAACGTCATATGACATCATCCCAGAACAGCCGCTCTCACGTGTCCCTGGGGGCGCTCAGCGATCGCAGCCACGCCATGATGCTAGGACATGGTGCGACCCCATCTCTGTAAAGAGCCGCGTCCACGGGTCTTTAACCATGTGATTGGCTGTGTCCAATCACAGCCAGTCACATATAAACAAGGAAGTGCTGGTAATCAGCGCTCCTTGCCTCACACTGACAGAGTGTATGGCAAGGGGAGTCGATCAGCGGCATCTCCAGGCAGGGGGGCATCTAGGAATGTAATCGGGGCACTGATCATCAGTGCCCTGATTGCAATATATAAATACAGTGTCGCCATACAGTGTCCACCATTGCCCACCAATGCCAGCAATCAGTGCTCACAAGTGGCAGCAATCAGTGCCCACAAGTGCCACCAATCAGTGCCCATTAGCAATGCCAGTTAGTGCTGGCAATCAGTGCCACCCATCACTGTTGTTGATCAATGACATCAGTGTCACCCATCAGTGCCACCCATCAATGCCCATCAGTACCGCCTATCCATGCCACCTATCCGTGCCGCCTATTACTGCCCATCAGTGCCACCTATCAGTACCACCTATCAGTGCCCATAAGTGTGACATATTAGTGCCTCCTCATCAGTGCCACCTAATCAGTGCCCACCAGTTCAGCCTATCAGTGCTGCCTCATCAGCGCACATTAGTGAAGGAAAAAAATTAATTAGTTACAAAATTTACTGGCAGAAAAAAAGTAAAAAAACGTTTTTTTCTCAAAACTTTTGGTCTTTTTTTTGTAAAAAACAAAAAACCCAGCAGTGATTAAATACCACCAAAATAAAGCTCTATTTGTGTGAAGAAAATGATAAAAAAATAGTTTGGGTACAGTGTTACATGATCACGCAATTGTCATTCAAAGTGCGACAGCACTGAAAGCTGAAAAATGGCCTGGGCAGGAAGGGGGTGTAAGTGCCGGTAGGCAAGTGGTTAATCTCTATCATCCTAAGCCAGCCACTTCACTGGTTATATGTTAGGGTTTACAACCACTTTAATGATTTTTTAATAAAGACATAAGCTCCCTTGTGTTTATAAATCTGTCTTTAAATTAGAGCTCATTAGTTAACATCTACTGTATGAAGCACAATTGCAATATGATGATTCATTTTAGTGCTGAAGCCCTCTGCAGGCTGCTAGTTTAGTGAAAGGGTCTGGTATATTCCCCAGAATTCCTAGCTGATCGCTCAACAGGTGCACTAAAGAACTGTGACAGACTTCACCAGGTTGTCATTTAAAGAGAGAGTAAAGCTGGCTATAATCTAAAAATAGCGGCCAGGCCCCCAGAGACGGGAAGGGTGACATGTAGCTTCTCTCTCATGTCTGACACTTGCTAGATAAAAGTGCGACTGCAACTGACTTTGTATAACACACACATCAGACTGCAGTGTGCACTGCTCTGTACTTCACCATGTGCTCCATGAAGTCTGGGGCAAAAAGAGAATTTTTACCCCAATTTTATTAGCGTAAAGAAGCGTAAAGTCCAGTGTTAGGTTGTTTTTGCTTTTTGTGTTCCTCTCTGTCACCAAGACAGAAAGAAAGGGGAAATCTAAACATTTTGGTGATCAAAGCAAGAGGAGAGGCAAAATCTTTCAACTTGTACACGTTTCTATGAAAACTCTTGACATAAATCTTAAAGCAGTTATTTAGTCTGAAAAAAATAAATAAAAGTCAGCAGCTACAAATATAATAAAAGGACACTTACCTGTCCAGCGGCATCCTCACCTGAACACATTTTTTGCCGTGCTTCAGGTCCCCGGCGGAGGCATGTTTACTGTTGGTAGCCACCTGCCATTGCTTGTGGCTTCACAGCCGGCTGCCCACTGTGTATGCACGAGCTGTAGAAAGAAGGGTGGGTGGGGAACTTCCGGTGGAATTGCCACGGCGATTCAGCCAGAAGTGGGAGCGGGTACTTGTCAAAACCAGGTACCCGCTCTCCCCCCCTCCCCCCAAAGAAAAGAGTAGGAGGGTATAAAGCAGAACTTCCCTTTTAGGCCCCTTTCACATTGATGGACCAATCGGGTACGCCAGTCAGTTTTCCAGGCAGACCCGATCGGACCCTCTATAGCTCAGTGGATGTCCACCGGCATCCAATCTGGTTTGCTAAAAACAGATGGATGGAAACGATGGACTGGATCAGATGACAGTAGGGTGGAACCGGACAGGTAGTCCATTTCCATCTGACCACCCAATAGAGAAGCGCGAACTGTGTCCACTGAGCTCTGCGTAGAGGAGCGGACATGGACCTGTCAGCGGGGATCATCAGAGAGATCACTTGCCGAGCAGGCACATCCACTTGGCATAGTCTGTCCTGTCTACAAAGTTCCTTAGGCAAGTAGACTGTGCACTTTGCAAGTATCGTTGCACTCATTTTCCCCAGAGCTTAGTAAATGTGGTAAAGCCATCATCCAATCATGTACAAGGAAAGATGCTTTTTTTTCTTTTCCTTGCACCTGATTGGGTATTCTTTACAAAGTGAAGCTTTACCACATTACATTTACCAAGGGAACTGAGTGCAACTGCACTTGCAGATTAAACAGTCTATTTGCCTTTCGTAAACCATCCCCAGTGTGTGTGAACAGTCAAAGTCAGATTTGCACCCAGTCAATGGGTGGTGCCATGTAACCACTCATTTGAGTGGTTATATATGATTAGGGATTCCAGCCCGGGATGTGGAAACTTTGCGCCCAAGGACACATACAGACTGGCCACAGCTTTACAACCAGTTAGTATGTGGCCATAGCACAGCAGAAGAGACGCTTAACTGCATCTGGGTGCAGCAGCCAATCTGCCCTCATTTATCCATCTGAATTAAGTGTTATGGTGGCCATCCACACTTTGATACACAACGATTTATATTCCAAATGATCTCTTCTGAAAAGAATAATCAACTTATAGTCAACAAATCATTCAATCAATAAGCCACACACTGGGAAGTGGATTTGATCGATAGTTTTTGATCCTGTCTGTTTCCAGCATGTAAGCTCATAATCTGAGCGATTGAAATATTATTGTATTCATGAACAAAAGTATCTCAACACTGCCAATTGATACAAAACAATCAATAATTTTACACCCTGGCCAATGGACTGAGTATAATCAAATCCAATCTAAACTGAGTCTAGATCAATCAGGTTATGGTTATTTGATTGCTTGTGGATTCTATTGTTTTAATCGAACCACACATTCAACCGGATAACAAAATTGAAGGGTGTGTGGCCACCATTAAAGTGCACCACAGAATGCACACTCAAAATAAATGAAATATCAGCATATTCATGAGTGTTTACCAATGAAATATGTGTGAATTGTGACATACTTGTATTTTGGTTACTTATGTAAGTGCAATAGCTTTTTTTATTAAAGCGTATTGAGGATTTTACACCATCTTCTTTCCTTTATTTTATATGCTATACCATCATTTCCATGAGGGAGAGATCTTGTGAAGCTTTTTGGAGTTTGTGAAACCCAGAGTCTGACAGCTGCATAGTTGAACCCTATGATTGTACATATGCTTACCCTGACCTTGATCTACAGTGGATCACTTTTCAGATGAGAGTAAGCATTACCACTAGTGTGAAAGAGCCCACAGATTGCCAAGGTGGACAGGAACACAGATGGGAAATCTGGTAGGGAGATCTTACATTTAGTGGATCATATACACATAATGCCCCATACACACGGTCGGAAATTCAGACGGAAAAAGTCTGATCGGATTATGTTGTCGAAAAATCCGATCGTGTGTGGGCTCTGACTTTTTCTGTCGGAATTTTCGACGGAAAAACTTTGAGAGCTGGATCTAAAATTTTCCGAAAACAAAATGCGTTCAGTCTTTTTCCGATCGGGTGTAGAGTATTCCGACGCACAAAGTGCCATGCATGCTCAGAAAAAAATTGGAGATGAAAGCTATTGACTACTGGCCTCTACATAGTCCCATCGTACATTTTGTACGTCACCTCATTCCGAACAATCGGATTTTCCGACAACTGTGTGAGACCGTGTGTATGCAACCCAAGTTTTGGCCAAAATCCGTCAGAAAAATTCAGACGGTTTTTGTGGTCGGAATGTCCTACCGTGTGTATGGGGCAATAAGAATTAGTAAGTGCTAATGGTAGACAGATGGTGTTCTGGCTAATTATCCAAAGCCATGCCACTTACTTGTCATCTGTTTTTCCTCCAAGAGTATAGATGAGCCCATTATGTGACACCACAGAATGTCCATAAACCTTGACCGGGAGATTCTTTGCTTCTTTCCAGGTTACGGCTCTGAAACCAGAAGAAGAAACTTAATATCCATTTATTAATATGTCACATTATAAAGAGCTTAGTAACAATAAACAGCATACTTAGAATCATAACAGAACACTGTGTCCAGTGACTCTTCAGATTGCAGGTCTTTGCCAGCGATGGCATAGATACAGTTATCCGCCTCACCCAGGCTAAAGAGACATCTGGATGATGGAAGAGGTGGGAGCCCAATCCATTCACCTCCAATGCTGTCCAACTAAAATATAGAAAGTCAGCAATGTCAGAAAATATCACAAAGAATGCTGCAAGATAACTAGCAATGGCTTCTACTGTAATCCTATCATTTTGAAGCAAAGTGGATATTGTAAAGACAGTATATAACTGATTGGCATTGTTCCGATTTAATTTCATTTTATTTTAGAATGATGTTTAATCTCACCAGTTCTCTTTCATATGTGCACTATAGTTATATCAGACTATGTGACACCTACGGGGACCAAAGCTGAGAGCGTTGATTGGGAGTCAGTCAGCTGCTGGTTTTCCAGCATGCACATGTTGAACAGACCGACATACAAATGGGCAGAATGTTGGCTGGTATTTTGTTTTTTAATACCGGCAAATATTTACCAACATTCAGCCCATGTGTATGGGGCTTTAAAAGTGAGCTTAGCCTTCAGGTTCCCCTTTAAGTATCTTATTTATTAAAAAAGAATTATGGGAATTGTTTTTATTTTAGAATGATACTTACATAGGTGGATGCAGCATCGGTCTGACAGCTGTAAGCCCTTGTACACACGATCGGAGATTCCGATGGAATGTGTCCGATCGGAGCATTTTGTCGGATATTCCGACTGTGTGTGGTCTGCATCGGACTGTTTCCGTCTGAATATCCGTCGGACCAAATTTTCCAACTTGCCGGAAATATTTTCCGTCAAAATGCTTTGATCGGACATACTCAGATCATGTGTAGAGAATTCCGATTGGACAAAGTGCCAGGCATGCTCAGATCAAATTCCTACATCAAAGCTATTGGCTACTAGCCTGAACGTAGCCCCATCGTAACTAAATTACGTCATCACATTCTGAAAGATCGGATTTTCCGACAACTTTGTCCGACCGTGTGTATGCAACAGTTTCGGACAAGATCCATCGGACAAAATCCGACGGATTTGGTTGTCGGAATCTCCGACCGTGTGTACAAGGGCAAAGACTGACAACAGAGTGATCAAACATCGCTGATCACTCGGTTCTCACAGCTCCCTGAGCAGAGAGCTGGTGACGGTCAGTCATTGCTGTCTGATCTGTCTCAACCACTCCCCCCGGCAGAGCTGGGCTGTGGAGGGGGCAGGAGCTGCCAGCTCAGGTTCTTAGCGGCTCGCTGGGAGGCCGATGTAGATGCCGATCCATGCATGCAGGCGGATCCTGACCACAGGGTCACGGTCTTTTTTGAGCCTGGACCAGCTCTTTGACGTCAGCCAGCATTAGTATGAGCTTTGGCTGTACTTCTCCTTTAAATGCCCCCAAACTGTTCAGTGGTTCACACATATGTAACAAACTGCCTTTTCAGCAGCATTACTGCATTTCACAGTATATTAGCTGTGAGGTTGATCCTTTATTCCTGCATGTTTTTTTGCGAAACTGGAGACTGTAAAACTGGTTCAAATTAGAAAATTACAGGGTTGGCTTAACATCTGCACTGTTATAATCAGTGGCATTGGTGTGTATCACTTTTTTTTATCTCTTTAAATAGCTATTACTCCTAACAACTTCCACTAGATCCAGCGGCTGGAACATTCGATATGGTCTTCCTGCTTCTCCTCCCCGGCCAATCAGGACAGGAACTGGGTCCTAAGACCAAATTGACCAGGAGGATAAGCCAGGGAAGCCGCCCATGACCTGGGTAGTGACCTAGTGGTAGTTTGCTCCCCCCCCCCCAAAAAACAAACAAACAATTGAGCACCAACCGCCACTGACCAGATCCATGTTCACACTGGTCACTCACATGCATCAATTTGTTGTGATGAGACTGGTAAAATTATACCGTAAGGCAAAACTTTGTTCATTTTGAATAGTGTAGGGAAGGATTACAACTGTCATACATTATATATATATATATATATATATATATATATATATATATATATATATATATATATATATATATATATATATATATATTTATTTATTTATTGCCGTCTTTGTCACATTTCTCTTCACTTCCTGTCCTGTAGACTCACCAGTGAGAGGATATCTTTCCAATATGAGTGATATTTCCTCTTAGTTGTCACAGGAAGAAGTATCCTTTGACATATTTTTCCCCTTTTACCTGTTTTGCCTGCAACTCAAATTTTTGAATTCACACTTTATTTCCTATGGACATTGGTGATGAGGAAAATTAGACAAAGTAAATCTGCCTAGTAAGGACACAGACAGCAATACAAATATCTTGTTTTAACTCCTCGTGACTCTATCCAAGAAATAAAAAAAAGTTTAATTTAAATCCTAACACCAGCTATTTCTTATGATAGAGTGAAGAATTTAACATTTTTGGAACGTTCTTAGCCCCCGGTCAGACATTCCGACCACAAAATCCGTCGGATTTTTTCTGACAGATTTTGTCCGGAACTGGTGTTGCATACGCACAGTCGGACAAAGTTGTCGGAAAATCCGATCGCTCGGAACGTGATGGCGTTCGTTCGTTTGTTACGACGGGACTACGTTCAGGCTAGTAGCCAATAGCTTTGGTCTCATAATTTGATCTGAGCATGCGTGGCACTTTGTCCGATCGGAATTCTCTACAAACGATCGGACAAAGGCCGATCGGATCATGTTGTCGGAAAATTTTATATCCAGCTCTCAAACTTTGTTGGTCGGATATTCCGACGGAAAAAGTCAGATGGAGCCCACACATGGTCGGATTATCCAACAACATGGTCCGATTGGACATTTTCCGTCGGAATTTCCGACCGTGTGTACAAGGGCTTATTGTTGTCTGTAAACCCACTGGGGAGATTTCCCCTAGTTTCCTGTCCCTGAGACATCTATTAAAATAGAGGTGGAATGGATATCACCTGGACAGAAAGGCATTGACAGCAATAAAAACGTTATCAGATAATGTAGCCTTCCACCGCTCAACTCAAAATATTATTATGCATTATTGTTTGCATCCCATTGGAGATATTTCCCATCACTTCCTGTCCTGTCAGAAAGCAAGAGTAAATCTCCCTAAGGCTCTGTTTGCAAGGGTGTTTATCCACATTTTGAATCCCAGCAGAAAGAATCTATTGATTCTGTTTGTCTGTCTTGCTATGGGAGATTTTTCCCTCACTTGTGTAATGAAACCGTTGTCACCAGGACAGGAAGTGAGGGGAAATCTCTCTAACAGAGCCCCAGATGGCAATAAACAGTGACAGGGTTTTTAACTCTTCCCTAGTGTATCCACAACTAAAAAGAAAGGCTATGCCTGCCAATAAACTTTAATAAGGAACCAAATTTATTTTAAAAAATAATGATAATAATGGAAGAGACCTTGTAAGCCCCTTTTGCTCATAACTCCTATTCCTGCCTGCTAATATTTTTTTTGTGTATACTGTAGCATATGCATAGTTCAGGGTACACACCTGGGGTCTGTTAGATGTTGACAATGGAGGTTGGTGATAGAATTATATAAATCCAGCATGCATGCACACGATCATCAGCAACCAGGGCTTTTTTTGAGCTGGAACTTGGCGGAACTCAGTTCCACCACTTCTGGCTCTGGCCCTTTGCTCCCTGCTCACCTTTATCACTTGTAAATACACAAGTCCAGCTTCTATGTTTACAAGTGACAGCTTTTCTCCCAATGCCACCCACAGATCTGATCTCCTGAGTGGCTCCCACTAAGTGCAGGATCCGGATAAGGGAGATGTAGGAGCTCGGGGTGCAGTGCAGATGATCTCCCCACATGTGAGAGGCAAAGCTACAGTGTTCCGGAAGGTACTAAAGCCAACTGGGTGCTTAACGTGACAACAAATGTAAGACACATGGAATATGGTGGAGCTTTTAAGGAGATGGGAGATTATGGGGGCAGTGGAGAGGAGGGTTGCATGCAGAGGAGGGTTGCATGCAGAGGTCAGAGTTGAAGAGGGTTGAAAGTGAGATGCGGATGCAAGAGGATGCAGAAGTAAGCAGCTGTGTAAGAAGGCTGAACCCTGCACCCCCAAACTCTGCACTCTGCATGCAGCGCACCCCCGAACTCTTCACTCTGTATTCAGCGCACCCCCGAACTCTGCACTCTGTATGCAGCGCACCTCCGAACTCTGCACTCTGTATGCAGCGCACCCCCGAACTCTGCACTCTGTATGCAGCGCACCCCCGAACTCTGCACTCTGTATGCAGCGCACCCCCGAACTCTGCACTCTGTATGCAGCGCACCCCCGAACTCTGCACTCTGTATGCAGCGCACCCCTGAACTCTGCACTCTGTATGCAGCGCACCCCTGAACTCTGCACTCAGTATGCAGCTCACCCCTGAACTCTGCACTCTGTATGCAGCGCGCCCCTGAACTCTGCACTCTGTATGCAGCGCGCCCCTGAACTCTGCACTCTGTATGCAGCGCACCCCTGAACTCTGCACTCTGTATGCAGCGCACCCCTGAACTCTGCACTCTGTATGCAATGCACACCTGAACTCTGCATGCAAAGCACCCCTGAACACTGTACTCTGTATACACTGGCACCCTGAACTCTATGTGCATAATGAACTTCCAAACTCTGCACTCTGTGTGTAACCCCCTCCCCCCCAACTCTGCACTCTGTACGTAATGCACTCTTGGTGTTTAATGCCCCAGTTATTTATTTATTTTCATTTAACCCAATGGGTTGAACAAAAAACTTAGACAGTTTAGATCAGAGCCACTGTACTAACAATCGGGTTGCTGGTTGTCCAGCATGCTTGTCTGAAAGAAGGCAGCCGAACAGGTTGCATATGGTTGCATATTCCAGGTGCATTTTGCGTTTTTCAATACACGTTTTTGATCCATTGAAGTCTATAGAACCAAAAACACAACCTGCTGGTCCCTGACCCTTTCCATAAAATGCACAGATATGGACATGACCCATAGGAAACCATGTTAAATGGACTGCTTGTCTCTGCAAAACTGAAAACACACAAAAAAATACATAGGTGTGAACCAGGCCTTAGTTACACTGTGGGGCCGTTCAAAAATCACATACATTGTAAATATCTGAGACAGACATTCTGGAAATCGTTTTGGCTTTATGTTCATATTGGTCTGTGAAGAAGCCAAGGGCCAAAAGTTAAATATTTGTATTTTGTCAAGTAAGAATACGTGACAAATTAGTTATTTAAAAAACCTTTTAAACAGTATTAAACCTAAGTGAAAATGTATTATATTACAGTGTACCAATTTTTTATATGAGATGGCTGCATTCGTTTTCTGTTCTAGGCTTTTTTCCTTTATTTTCACCTAGTGATCTGGCCAGTAAGTCGGTTATTTTTCAACAGAACAATCTGCAGATGTAGCATATGAAAAAAATCAGCCGCACTCCACTTAGCTCCTTTTAAAAAAACAATGAATTGACTATATACAAAAATGTCTCCACCCAAAAACCAAGGGACTACCCCTATCCTTGTGAGCAAGCCGGGAGTGCTGAAACGTGCAAAGGAAGGTTGGTTTTTGGGTGGAGACATTACTGTGTGCAGTCAATTCATTGATGATTAAAAAAGTACAAGAGTAGCTAAGTGGAATGCGGCTAAATTGTTTTCATATTCTAAATGGTGAGTGGAGACAGACTACAATGGCCAGCACCAGGATTTACTACTGACAAGGGTGCTTACATTGATCGGCTTTTATATAAAACCTTTATTCCAAAAGGAAAAAAAACTAGTGCCGTAACTGCCTATAAAATGTTAGCTGGAGTTCAACTGGTTAGTGTCTAAATCTGCTATCACTTCTAACACTTCCCTCCCCCCAGACTGACAATACTGCTGTCCAAAAGTGCCCCTGTGCTCCTTCTTCCAGAGTGTAGGCCCTCTAATACATGAGAGGAGAGTTGTGTTAATATCTGGGGATCACCAGGTGAAAACAACAGGAAAAAACAGGAAGCTAAGAAAACAAATGCAGCCACTACACCTTGCAATACATTACATTTTGGATTTAATCCTGCTTTAAGGCCTACATGCAACATTTTAAGAAAAGGTTGTGATTACATACCTGAAAGAAGTAGGACTGCAATGGTTGATCTTTACTTTCTTCATCCACATATAGTCCACCAACCACATAAATCTGATTAGATTTGGAGACTATGCTACAATGATTTCTTGGGATCTGCTCAGACAAGGCCACCAAGTAGCACTCATTTTCTAGGGGATCATAAGCTACTGTTGCTGTGTCACTGACCATAATGATCAGATCTTTGACGAACATGCCATGCCTAGGAATGTCATTCAGATATCCGGGAAGTAAATCTTCATCGCCAACATCACCGTCTGCCTTCTCCTTGGAAGGCTCTGGTAAATTGCCAGCATAGGCAGCTTTGATATCCTTGATCTTTTTCTGTATATCAGCGTTCCCCTTGAGCAGCTCTTCCTTTTCTACCCGATCTTTGAAATATTTTTCGGGCAGCAGGCGAAACCTGATGCAATCAAAGACCTCCACAAGACTCTTCACTTTGTTCTCCTTGTCTGTCCTGGCCCATTTCATCACGGCCTCAAAGACAGTCTCTTCCTTTTCAACATTTAGGGCATCGCTGGAGACGACGGCTATTAGTTCATGTGGGGCTAACTGAAGAAAATCTTCTTCGTTACAAATCTGGCTAAACCGATCACAGACATAGTCCCGTGCAGTGATGGCAAGTCTTGGGCAGTCCAGCAGAAGGCCCAGTCTGAAGATAGCCAGACAATTGGTAGGTGACAGTCGCCTCTGAAGGTAAGTGACACACACTGTGAACACGGAAGGGATTTGGAAACGACTGGCCAGTGCAAATATATCCTGGACATTTCCATCATTAAGGTCAATATCGGCAGAATAAAGGTATTTAAGTATGGCTTCCATGAAACTTGGGTCAACGTTATCTAACTCCAGATTTTTTTTCTTCTCTTCGCTCTCGTCAGACAAAAAGAACTCCCGGAAATAGGGACTGCAAGCTGCCAGAATGAGCCTGTGACATGGAAGGGTCTTGTCTCCAGCTTTTAAGAAACAATCAACAAATTTATTTTCATCAAGAAGTTCTTTCAGCCCATCTTGAAGGAGTGTAGATTGATAAAGCCTGAGTTCTTCTTTGAGTTCCTGGGTGGGATCCATTTTTCGGTATGGAGTAAGAGTTGAGGACGAAAGCGGAGAGAGGCTGTACAGCTCTTGTCGGCTCCCAAGTCCAGCAGCAAAAGGGCTGATCTGCGAACTCTGGGAAGCTTAGGCTCTGTGCAATTTAAGCCCACCGGCTAAATATAGGTACGGCCTCTCACAATATGGAATTTGGTCGGCCAATTTGGAAAAAGGAATTGCTCCTGCAGCTGTCACAGACTGAAAGAAACAACTGTAGGTTTTAGTCACTAGAAGGGATATCTTTGTGAAAGTGACTACAAGCACTAAGAGAATACATATGAAATGCACCTATCACTGCAATAATAATAATAGCTAGAATTTTGAAATAGACTACTAAAAATCAAAACAGGTTTCGAAATTTCACTTAGCAAGCTTAGTTAAAAGGATAATTTTTGGCATGTATTTAACATGTATTTTTGATTTTGAAAAACAAAACAGAGCTTTGTTTTATAGAGGATCCATTGTTATAATCCGATTTTCACAAGTAGTATAGGAGTGTTAATTTTTTTTTACTTTCTGCTATAAAACATCCAATAAAAAAAAAAAAAAGTCAAAATTTCTTCATCAATTTAGGCCAGTATGTATTCTGCTACATATTTTTGGTAAAAAAAAAAAAAATCGCAATAAGTGTATATTGATTGGTTTGCGCAAGAGTTATAGCGTCTTCAAACTTTTTTTTACTAGCAAAGGCAGCAATCAGCATTTTTTTAGCAGGACTGTGACATTGTGGTGGACAAATTGTACACCTGACACTTTTTTGGGGATCAGTGACATTATTACAGTGATCAGTGCTAAAAATTTGCAGCTCTCCTGCGTACACACGATCGGACATTCCGACAATGAAATCCTGGGATTTATTTCTGACGGATGTTGACTCAAACTTGCCTTGCATACACACGGCTGCACAAATGTTGGAAATTCCAATCGTCAAGAACGCGGTGATGTACAACACGTACAACGAGCCAAAAAAATGAAGTACAATAGCCAGTGCGGCTCTTCTGCTTGATTCCGAGCACGCGTGGAATTTTGTGCGTCGGAATTTCCGAAAACTGATTTTGTTGGTGGAAAATTTGAGAACCAGCTCTCAAATTTTTGTTGTCAGAAATGCTGACAAAAAATGTCCGATGGAGCCTACACACGGTCGATGGTGTGTACACGGCATTACTGTACTAATGACACTGGCTGTAAAGGGGTTAACAACAGGGGGCGATCAAAGGGTTAAATGTGTCCCCTGTGGGTGCTTGCTAACTGTGTGGGGGAGGTTCTCTGACACGGGGGAAGACAGAGATCTGTGTTCCTGCTTAGCAGGAACACAAGATCTCTATCTTCTCCCCTGTCAGAATGGTGATCTGCCTCGTTTACATAGGCAGACCGCCTTGTTTACATAAGCAGACTGCCTGTCTGCCTCTCTCCGGAACAATCGTGGGTGGCCATCGGATCCACTGGACCCGCTGCTTGGCTCACCCTCTGTCCTATCAGCGTGTAATCGTGTGTATGCCCCCTAGTAGCTATTGCACAAAATCACATGCAGGTACATGATTTTGTGCAATAGACCTGCCGCAGTACAAGTATTTTAGGTGGTCAGCAAGTGGTTAATGTGTATAAAAAGCATAGCAGAGTGCATGGGAGCCAATCAGCTTCTAACTTCAGCTTGTTCAATTAAGCTTTAACAATAAAACCTGGAAGCCGATTGGTTACTATGGAGAGTTGCACCTGATTATGCACTCTCCAGTTTTAGTAAATCAACCTCAGCAGGAAAGAGTAAGAGCCCCTGTTGTGTTTATATAGCTGTCTCTCTCCCTCTACTGAAGAGATCCTCCTATCTCACAGTGTCATAAGGAAAATCCAACATTTTCAGTTGTAACCAGAACAGGACTAAATGGGAAATTTTCCAATGGTGACACTTGTTCTAGTGAAGTGTTTAGGCCCCTTTCACACTGGGGCGGTTGGTGCGTTGGTGGTAAAGCAGTGCTATTTTAAGAGCCACTTTACAGCTGCTAGCGGGGCACTTTTAACCCCTGCTAGCGGCCGAGAAAGGATTAAAACCAGCCGAGAAAGGGTTAAAACCACCCGAAAAGCGTTGCTGCAGCAGCGCTTTGCCGGCGGTATAGCCGCGCTGCCCACTGATTTCAATGGGCAGGAGATGTGGTGGCAACACACCCCTCCTTCACCGCTCCAAAGATGCTGCTAGCAGGACTTTTTTTAGCGTCCTGCCAGCACACCGCTCCAGTGTGAAAGCACTCAGGGCTTTCACATCGGAGAGACAGGAGCGGCTCTTTCAGGGCGCTTTGCAGGCTCTATTTTTAGCGGTGTAGTGCCTGCAAAGCGCCCCGGTGTGAAAGGGGTCTTAAGGGCGTGGATTCCTTATTTTTCTTGTATAGTTGGAACATTATGTTCAAAATATGAAAAAAGGAACAATTGGGCACAATTAAAAATTGTTATTTAACTGTTTACAACCTCACACCATCAATTACAGCTGAAAGGTAAAATCACTATTACATGCTAAAGTTATATCATCATTTAAATAACCTTTATCAGGTTGCACATGGGTATGTGGGTTTTTAGAGGCAAAGTTCTTGGCTCTGTATTCCAGACTAATAATACTCATCTGGTTTTCCTGAAGGCTTGGCACATCTTTGTATGCTTCCATATATCTTGAAAGGAGCGAATGAATCCTCTCTAGAGATTAATGACACATATGTTGGCAGCAATAGTCAATGACAATGTTTCTATGTTTAGATGTTTCTAAACAAAGCTGCCAGATGCACCTCAAGGGAATCACACACAGAACACAGGCTGTCAACTTAATAGAGTAGTGCAAGTCCCTAACTATAGTGGAGTCTGGTAATGGGACAAGCTGACCAACCTGGACAAAGTATGCACCCCCCCTCCCTCCTGTAAAGGAAACTTATCAGGGTGGAGATTTGGAAGCTTTTTTAAAGTTGTTAAAAATGTCTATGTACTGTTATTTCTACTGTAGTGCACACTACACAAAGCCATTGGAATGAATAGCAGCACACATGAATTATAGCATGTATTTACTAAACCTTCACCACTGCATGTACATCGATGTGAACTGGTTCTGAAACGAATAACAAGATTTTTTTCACCTACTGTAATATTTTTTCTTTGCATCCATTGAAGGACATAAGGATTCAGAAACAGAATATACAAAAAGCAGTCCAACTGAGGGGTGGACAACAGCCACTGATGGGCCCAAGAAGAACTTATGGAAACTATTTGCAACCAGTGTCTGAATCAGTGCTAGATGAGGAAAATCCTCAGAAAAAACAGGGAAACTATCAACCAAGGACAAATAGGGTCAGCCCGGTGTTCTAAACCAGGACAGGGGATCCAAACTTCTGCCTGAAAGGGCATAGGCCTCAATAACAGGTGGAGTGACATCCCACCTGAACAGGAGGAAAGCAGACCAACAATGAGTTGTGGTCAACAAAAACAAACCACTGGGCTTAGTACATCAGAAAAGGGCCTTCCTTTAGGAAGTTAAGACAACAGACAGGTCCAAAGGAAAAGGCACAAACCTAGCACTCCAAATCCTTAGATTTCAAGGAAGGAAAGCTTCCATGATCAAGAAAAGGATGCCTGAAAAGACAAAAAAAAATCTTGTAACAAGAGAACAATGGTTGTGACAGCCCTCACAGCATATTAACTGCAAGAACAGGAAAAGACCCCCAAGTTTGGTAGAGCCCAGGAGTATCCACGCTTAAGTCAGCCTGTAAGAAGGAAAGGGTAAGAGACCCCCAAACAAGGACAGGCAGTGATGGGGTATACTGCAAGCCAAATTAGAAAGAAAAGTGCAGCAATCCTTCCCTCTAAATCTTGTAGCTAAAAGGTGTACCTGAGGTTTGACAGGCAATGCAAAAGTTGCCAATCTCATTGGGGTCATCATCAAATTCAAAGATGCTGGATCCGGAAAGCACTCCATAGTTAATATAGTATACTAAAGTACAACTCAGAATGCAGTGCCCAAAGGCACAAGCTTTTTCTGTTTGCTATGATCTAAGAGATGAGGTCCTTTGTCTCCATACCTCCTGGACTTTTCGGTGGAGAGCAATTCAAGGGTCTCCTCTATCTATGCTTCCTTGTGTTATGGCGATTGTACTTGTCACAGCCATGTATTCTATAACTCTGGAACTTGTTTTTTCTAGACACCTTTATGTGTTATTTTTTTTTCACCTTTCTGTATCTTATTCCATGAATATTGTACTTAAAATGGAATTAATATGACCTTGTAATGTGGTTCTATTGCCACCTACTTTATAACTTTTAAAAGCTCAAAAAAATATTAAAAATGCTGGTATCTATTCACATTCAAAAACTTTTTGTTAAAGTATGTTTGAAACAAAGAAGAAAAATATATTACAGATAACCAGTCCTTAGCTGTATTGGTGGCATTCACTTCCTTATTTCAGTTTTTGTCCTCATTAGTCTCACCTAGTAATCCAACTAGTAACATTCATCCTGTGCTTGGGTGACAGTGCTCAATCTCTGTTCTGTATGGGGGAGCAGAAATGTAATTCTACAACAGGACTACAGAACACCTCCCCCTCTCCTTTGTTGTGTTGTAATCCACAAAGACAGCTAGGAACAATTTAACAGATAATGCAGAAGAGGTAAAGAGCACAGGAGTTTTCAGCTCACAAAATTTCTGGGTGAGTCAACAAGTATTTTTTCACTTATAAAGAACAAAACAATATAATTTTTTTTTTTATATAAATTCAATAGACATCAATTAATTACCGTATTTTTCGCTCCATAAGATGCACTTCCCAATCCCCCCAAAAATGGGGGAAATGTCTGTGTCTTATGGAGCAAATATTGACCAGGCCTACCCCCTGTCGCCATGTTAGAATACCGGGCCAGCTGCTCGGCTCCTCTGTGGCAGAAGAGGGGAAGAGTCTGAATCAGCGGTGCAGCAGCGCTAGGCCAGCCTTTCAGTGAACGAGCATGGTCCGGCTGCACGGTGCATGTCACACTGTGGAAGGAGTGAGTGTTGGCGGCCAAGCTGCTGTGCTGTGTACGTGAGCTGCCTGGGCAGGACTGACTTCACTGCATCACATGAGGAATCCGAACCCCCCGCAGAGCAAACTCATCACTGTAATCTGTACATCAAGGTTTATTACTTTTCATTTTTCATTATGGTTGACCTGGGTTGAGGGAAAGGCTTACTTTGGAAATATTATTCTGTTATATTTTATACAATTTTTTAGTAGACTGTTTGGTTCAGAATATTTTTTTTTCTTGTTTTCCTCCTCGAAAACCTAGGCGCGTCTTATGGAGTGAAAAATATGGTATATAAAACCCTGTACAGTTTGTGACTATACATGGAGGCAGCCATTATTGCTTATTTCAAATACATTCTGTGTTTTGTAGTGATTTGGGTAAATCCATTATGCATTCTGCATGCATTATTTCCACTGGACATTATTAGCCAATCTTTCTGAACAAAAGGTTTTTAGATTTTTGTTTCTTACGGTTTGTCATGTGTAATCTGTACACATCTGTATTCTTCCAGAATGACTGCAACAATCATCCAAACCTAATTAGAACTGCCTATTATGAACAGTCCTGATGGCATCAAGCTCAGGGGAAAAGCCAGGCATGTAGGACATTTTCTTTTTTCAATCTTAAAGCATTTAAAAAACAATCCCATTAATACCCAAGGACAGACAAGAACTTTAAAATCTTTTGTATGTATCATTATATAAAAACAGTAGAACTACTTTTTTCTTCCCTGACAAGTTCCATTTTCTAGACAGTTCCGCGCAGAGCTATCACACCCTGGCTACCCGAGTCAGCTGCTAAAACAACAGCTGAATACAGATCTCATTTGACTCGGAGTCCAGGTTTAGCTCACCATGTGTTTGGGTAGCTCTGATCTCAAAGACAAGCTGCAGTGTTACAACAATACACATGACTTCAGTCTCTCCAGTCCACGTAATATTCTCAAGATCTGGACAGATCTGAGATCATCTCCCACGTGGCACACATTACACCATTTGGGAATTTTAAGTGCTTGTAGCAGGTTTCCTATGGGTTAAAACTGTTTTGGTGTATCTGTTGTTATCTGTTTTGGTTCTGTACACATGATCGAACTTTTTGACAACAAACATGCAAATTAGCTGTTTTGGAGCAACATCCGACTGTGCGTACGCTCCATCGGACAAACTTTTTTTGGTTTTCATCTGACTTTTGTTGGCTGTGCGAGCGGACAAACTTTTTGACAACATAAGTCCGATGGAGCAAAGTCCGATCGTGTGTACAGAAAACCATCGGACTTTACAAATACGCATGCTCAGAACCATTGCAAAAGATCAGACAAGTAATTGAACGTCTTCTTTTGAAGTGCAGTCAGTACATTGAAACGTCACTATGTTCGTGTTTGTTGCCTAAAAAGTCAGATCGTGTGTATGCAATACAAACTTATGGCCAACGCCCTTTGTACAAAAGTCCACGGGAAAGTTTGTACAAAGTCTGATCGAGTGTATGGGGCTTTAGGGCCCATTTGGTTATGCTTTAAGCTGCAGTATGAGCCTAGCTCCCAACTGTCCCCGATTTGGAGGGACTGTCCCTGATTTGGAGCAATGTCCCTCTGTCCCTCATTCCACCTCATTTGTCCCTCATTTTGGTCTGATCTATATAGTTGTATATAAAATGCACTTTTTATCTTTCAAAAAGTGTTTCCCAGTGCTAAACCTTTCATCCGATTTCTAAATTGTGGCATTTGTACATTTTAAAAGCCAATATAAAACAATGGTGGTAAAAAAAGGAGTCCTTGTGGATTTAATTAATTTTTTGGTTAATTATCCTTTAAGGGGGTGTGGCGGGGGCATGTCCTGTGCCTACATACATTTGTTACTAGGTGTCCCTCATTCCCATCTCAAAATGTTGGGAGGTATGGTATGCGTATGTTGCCTGCTGCTGTATTCCAAAATGAATTGCACTCCAATGGATTGTAGATCATGCATTACAGTGTGTTGCTTAACCGCTTGTCGACCGCCTCACGCCGATATACGTTGGCAGAAGGGCTCATACAGGCAAAATCATGTACCTGTAGGTTGCCCTTTAATAAGCGGCCAGCGGGCATGCTCGCGCGGATAGCTCTGTGAGTCGGGTCATGGGTCCCACGGACTCGATCGCCGCAGGGATACCCACGATCGCCGAACGGGGAGATGCTAATGTAAACCAGTATCTCCCCGTTCTGCCTAGTGACAGTGTCACTGATCTCTGCTCCCTGTGATCGGAGCAGAGATCAGTGAAGTGTCACACACAGCCACACCCCCCCCCCAGTTAGAAACACGCCCCAGGACACACTTAACCACTACACTGCCACCTAGTGGTTAACCCCTTCACTGCCAGTGTCATTTACACAGGAATCAGTGCATTTGTATAGCACCGATTGCTGTATAAATGACAATGGTCCCAAAAATGTGTCAAAAATGTCCAACGTGTCCGCCATAATGTCGTCATGATAAAAATCGCTGATCGCGGCCATTCAAAAAAATAAAAATGCCATAAAACTATCCCCTATTTTGTAAACGCTATAACTTTTGCACAAACCAATCAATAATCGCTTATTGCGGTTTTTTTTTTTTTTACCAAAAATATGTAGAAGAATACGTATCGGCCTAAACTGAGGAAAAAAAAAATTTTTTTTATATATTTTTGGGGGATATTTATTATAGCAAAATGTAAAAAAAAATGTTTTTTTTTCAAAATGTGCGCCCTTCTTTTGATTATAGCGCAAAAAATAAAAACCGCAGGGGTGATCAAATACCACCAAAAGAAAGCTCTATTTGTGGGAAAAAAAGGACGTCAATTTTGATTGGGAGCCAGATCGCACGACCGCGCAATTGTCAGTTAAAGCGATGCAGTGCCGAATCACAAAAAGTGCTCTGGTCAGGAAGGGGGTAAATTCTTCCAGGGCTGAAGTGGTTAAAAAATAAATAAAAAATTGGCATGCATTATGCCAACACAAAGGTTGAAATCTGGGGCCAGGCTATAGACTTTCAAGTATTTGCACATTCTGCAAATTCTAGCTGCCTGACTGTCATGCTGATTCTTATATGTTAGTACTGTGTATGCATACTGGTAAGTTTCTCAGAAACTACTGAAGCCAGCTGATTAGTAAGCCAGTCAGGTAACTAGCTTCTTCACATGCAGGTCGGTAGTAACAGTATATATTTCTCTTAGGAAAGGTTTACTTCAATGGCTGCCTTTACTTCACAAGTTTTCACAAATTTTCGTTATGTTCTACACAATAAAATGCATGTAACTACAACACACGTTAATCCATGGAACTTTGTGCAATACTATTCACTTAGAATAGCACTCCAATGCACAAGTAAAGAAGCTGGCAATGCACCCACACTGCAGCACACCATGATGCACATACCATGTATCCTGGAGCACTGTTACAAACATAGTACGTACAGTTCAGTTCACTATAAGCTGAACAGTGGTACACTGGCAGTTCATTCAAAATGAAGGTTGCCTTACCACAATTGATATTATTGTGCATGTTTGGGCACACCATAATGCCCCATACATACGGTCAGATTTTCAGACGGAAAATGTGCGATCGGATCATGTTGTCGCGTGGGCTCCATCGGAAATTTTTCTGTCGGATTTTCCAACGCGCAAAGTTTGAGAGCAGGATCTAAAATTTTCTGACAAAAAATTCCGATCGTATAAATTCCGATCGTGTGTAGACAATTCCGACGGACAAAGTGCCACGCATGCTCAGAATAAACTAAGAGACGAAAGCTATTGGCTACTGGTCCATTTATAGTCCCAACGTACGAGTTTGACGTCACCTCGTTCAGAACGATCAGATTTTCCGACAACTTTGTGCGACCGTGTGTATGCAAGACAAGTTTCGGCCAAAATCCGTCTAAAAAAAATCCAACGGATTTTGTGGTCGGAATGTCCGACCGTGTGTATGGGGCATAAGACAGGCAACTCTCAGCACAGTGCAGTGTTCTAGAATGAAAGAGACACTTTTATGGTTAAAGTAGAAAGCCAAGTTAAAGCGGAACTTTAGTCAGAAAATTAAGTCCTACTTTATCACTTCAGTCTGTCCCCATTTGCAGGTATAACTACTTAAAACATAAAAAAATAAGTGTCTATACTATTTTAAATTCAGTAATACACTGTCTCATGCTGAACATCAGAGCCAATAGAGGCCGATCTGCTGACAGCCTAAATATTTACTTCTGTTCAGGGGCTCTGGGCTTCAGCAAAATGGCAGCCTCCAGCAAGAAGAAACAGGAGCAATGCCGGGGGAAATTTACAGCACACACTCATTTTGGTAGCATAATTATTATTGTGGAATGTATGTTCTTTGCTAAAGAACATTATTTTTATCAAGTGGTTATGGATAAAGTTCCACTTTAAGTTACCATTAAGGGTAAATTCACATCACATGCGGTGGGACTGTATTGGTGGCTATTCCAGCACAGCCCCACTGCAAGACAATCAGAAGTGACGTTCTGTCAGCTGCGCCTGCGTCCACTGCTACCAGGTTTGCATCTGACAGAACACCTGCAGTCAGAAGAAGGCAGTGGACATCTTACTACACCCAGCTACATCTTGAATTGCACAGTCATTTTAGCAATAAAGTGAGTGTATGTATAAAAATACAGTGTATTGACATCTGTGATGCTGTTTGGATGTTACATTTTAAAGCCTAAAGGTTTAGCGCTGTACCAACATGGCCTCCACCACTTTCCACCTACTGCCATCCAGCTTCTTTCAAAATGTAACATGCAAACAGCATCACATATTTCAATATACTATATTTATATACGCTCACTTTATTGCTAAAATTATTCTGAAATTCAAGACATAGCTTGGTGTACTAAGATGTCCGCTGCCGCTACTTCTGACTGCGGGTGTTCTGTTAGATGAGCAAATCTCGTAGCAGTGGATGCACGCACAGCTGACAGAAAGGTCGCTGATTCTGATGGAACATCGCCTGTACTTTTTTTTTTAGTGCAGCACAGTATGAGGCATTCTACTGCCTCGCACCACACAGCCAACAGAACTTAGTGAAATGTCACTATAAAGTTTGTCACAATAAAGTTTGTTTTAAAAAAAAAATTGAAAAACTGAACAGTGCGGTGCGTTGTGATCGAAATATTGGCACTGCAGTCATCGCATCGCACACCAACCGCTGCCCTGGTTTGAATAGGCTCTAGAATATATACAAATTCCTTTAGCTGGATGCACCTGGAGCTTACATGAATAAAGATGAACATGTGAAATAACACCAATACAATACTGAATAAAACCATACAGAATGTTTTCTTTTATTTCTTAGATGCAAAGATAACAAACAGAAACATATACATCACATTATCCACATATTGATTAGCAAAAAACTGTATACATTTCCCTGCATAAAATACAATCAAGTATACAGCATAACATTTTTGTTCTATGCAAGATGCCCTCATCTACTACTTATAAATATAGAAAGATATTCTCTCATTTTAAAGGCTCTGTCCACTAGTAACCTTTTTAGATTTGCACTGCCAATTTCATTGCGGCTTGCAACCTCAATTAACAGAAGTCTATGCAAGTCGCAATAACATGATGATATGAACGGTTGGTTCCATTGCTTGCAATAAGGGTACGAATTGTCATGCAATTTGAAACTGTCTAATCGCATGACAAGTGGCACCGGTGTGAATGGGGGCTACTTCTCAGGAAAATTAACGGGCAAGATTTCTTCACCTAAGTTCCCAACTCCAGCCACATTTCACAATCAATCAAGGTGTCACTATCTCCAGTTCTTTTGTGTATTTTAGAGTAAATACAGCAGGAGAAGTGAGACTCTTCAAAAAGCAAGGAAACTCCTGTACTGCGATCTAATATTGGTGTCCCTGAAACTATTCAGCAAGTGATTCTGCCAACCAGTATTTCCCTTAAATAAGGATGAGTCTGGGGTGGATTGACCTTCCATATGTATGTTGGTAAAAGGCATAACTAAATAACATCATTAAGGTACCTGTAGCCCTAAAACTCTAATGCTGCACGACCGGACTTTCTGTCGGAAAAAACTCTGACTGACTTTTCGATTGACTTTTCGACGGAGTTCCGCTGAAACGGACTTGCCTACACACGATCACAGCAAAGTTCGATCGTTTAACATACGACGGGACTAGAAAAAGGAAGTTCAATAGCCAGTAGCCAATAGCTGCCCTTGTGTCGTTGTTGGTCCGTCGGACCTGCATACAGACGAGCAGTTTTCTCGATAGGAACTGGTTCCGGAGGAAATATTTGAAGCATGTTCTATTTCTAAAGTCCATCAGATTTTTCGAAAGAAAAGGTCAGATGAAGCCCACACACGATCGAATTGTCAGTCGGATTAGTTCCGTCGGAACTTTGCTGTCGAAAAGTCTGCTCGTGTGTACACGGCATTAGGGATTTAGCATGCAACTACCAACTTCCACATCAGGACATGGTCCTACCCCTCCCATACCTCACAATTGGTTAACGAGAGCACCAATTAAATTGATCAGCTGATCATGAGGCAAATCATCAATTTAATAGTGGAAGTCAGCCTTGCATATTACAGCACCTCAGAGTGGAACTTCTTGGGTGCTCTGGAAGGTCCGTGATTATATGATGGAATGCCTCAGTGCCTGCAATAACATTATGTCACAACCTTACATAATAAACAGCAAATGCAGAGTTGTTTTAATCTAATTCTGACACCTATAATTAGAGGAGGTAGCTGAAAGTCGTAAACATACCTACACGGGCTCTGGAATGCACATGGCCATAATCAAAACTAAAAAAATTGTTAAAAAATGCACACTGTCTCTTTCTGGACTATTACCCTAAAAATTGGCATTTTCTTCTCTGACCACTTTCTTGTAACTGGGCAGTTCTTTGTAACGGGTGTCATCCCATGACATCCCATAGTCCTTGAAGAGTGAAGCCATCTTTTAGTTTTTCAACGGCAAGTCCGAGCTCTTCAGAGAACACTGGTTCACGATCTTGTTGCTGGTAATATTTACAATCAAGGGCAGAAAAAAAGAGTCAGTTTGTTAGACTACCATAGGGCTATAAAGGCAGAAAATCAACAGACACCTACCTTGTTTCCATCTGCAAAGTATGCCTGTAAACAGCAAAATGAAGAGAGTAAAACACATAAAACTACATAAAAAGTAAGGAATAAAAACAGTAAAATACATAATATGAATAAATAAAAATACATTTGTACAGTTAGCCTCTTCTGTTTTGAATTTCTATATAATCCTATAATTTAAAGCTTCTGTAAGTAATGGAAATGAAAAAGAAGCCAGTTACTATGACAGAATAGGGATCATTAAATTATAGAAGGGGGTGCTCAACCTTTTGAAGAGTGAGAATCACTTAAGTGATTTGGTAACGGGTCGTGGGCTATAGGGTTATACTGCTCCCCAAACCGCAAATGGTAATGAGCCCTTACTGTCCTGAGCCCCCTATAAGGCTGCCACCACACTGATGCGCTGCGGTTTACTCGCACCGTGGGTGAAGCACAGTGCATCTGCGGGTTAGTTGCGCTTACTCATAGATTTTAAATATATCTTGCGGGTGTGGTGCACTTTGAGAAAGCGCACCTAACCTGCAGTATATAATAGCAGCCTATGGTTCAGTGCAGCTAAACTGCAGGAAAGCCACAGATGCACTGTGATTTAGCGTGAATGCAACCTTTAAAGGATAAGTTCACCTTTGGGAACATTTTACATTTTCCCAGTGCTGCAACCACTGCCCCCCTCCCTGTGGCAGCAGTACAGGGAGAAGTTCCCTGTACTGGCTGCTGTTTTTTGAAAGCAATGTGGCAATGTGGGCTCTGTGTATGAATGAACTACAAGGCTTGTAGTTCTCAATGAATTACCACAGTGCTGTGGAGTGCTGTGGTAGTTCATTGAATCTTCCTGTCAGTGAGTATCGGCTTACCCGTACGGGAGGTACAAGTAAGCAGATACACGGACCTGCATGGCATCAGTGATCTCCTGATCTCTGGTGCAATGCTTTACAGGCTCTTAATACAAAAATAATAAATGGTATTTTTTTTACCTGAAAAAAATGTGCATTTATTATTTTTTGTACAAAGGTGAACTTATCTTTTAAGTGCCGATATGCCCATTGCAAAAGTGCAGTGTAGGTGATATTTAATGCACTGACCTTTTCCTCTTCCAGCTTCTGCTGGCATCGCTCTCTGGGCTACTAGAAAGGACACAGACGAAGTGCACTTGGTATCACTCTGCATGGGACAGGAGCTAGCATTACAGAGGATGCGTCAGCTTATGCAGGTCCTGCTCCCTGCTCCCTTTGTTGGCTCCATGCACTATTGATGCTCTGGGAAGATGGGTTGGCAACCCATTCATTGCAATCTTGGTTTGCCAGCCCACCATCCCAGAGCATGGCCGTGCTCTACCCTGGTTTGAGGGCCGCTGCAGAGGGCTCTGGGGGCCACAGGTTGAGCACCCCTGATCTATAGCAATTTTTTTTAGTTTTGGGAAAAGAAAGGATTAAAAGCCTGTGATGTTTTTATTGCTCTCTGTGTCCCCACTAGATAGATTCCCCTCTCTGTTTTTCCTGGTGATCACTGTAATTGACACAAAGTAATAGGATATCCAAACTTTTACAGTTGTCACCAGAAAAAGGAGGTGAGGGCAAATCTACGGGGACACCTGTTTTACCAACAACTGTCTGGGAGGGGAATTCCCCCTCAGTTTATTGAATTTCCTCTTTCGTTCGTTGCAACTCCAGAACAGGAAGCAATGGGAAGTCTTCCCAATGGGATACACACACACCAAAATACAAACTGAAAGGGGTTTTTAACCCTTCCATACTCTAGCAAACCAAAAAAAAAAATTACTTGAATTCCTTTTATCACAGAACAGAAAGTGCTAGATTTCCTACATC
This sequence comes from Lithobates pipiens, assembly GCF_037356315.1. Lineage (NCBI taxonomy): Eukaryota > Metazoa > Chordata > Amphibia > Anura > Ranidae > Lithobates > Lithobates pipiens. The sequence continues at coordinate 96,927,085 of NW_027507784.1, read as the reverse complement.
ATTATACAAAAGCTTAAAGGGGTTGTAAAGTCAGAAGTTTAGCAGCGATTTACCGACAATTTTGCGGCGCTAGATGCTTTTACCCCCCACCCCGAGGCCCAGAAAGGGTTAAAACCAGCCACGAAAGGGTAACAACCACCCGCAAAATGCTGCTGCGGTATAGTCACGCTGGGAGCGGTATACACACCGCTTCTTCGCCGCTCCAAAGATGCTGCTAGCAGGACTTTTTTTTAGCATCTTGCCAGCACACTGGAGAGACAGGAGCAGCTTTTTTAGGGCGCTATTTTTAGCGCTGTAGTGCCTGCAAAGCGCCCCAGTGTGAAAGGGGTCTTAATCTATTCTTTGCATTAAGATAAAAAGCCTTCTGTGTGCAGCAGGTCCCCCTAATACTTACCTAAACCCATCTAGATCCAGTGATGCTGCAGGCTTGTCTCTGCTGCCCGGGACTCCCCTCCTTTTTGGCTGAGACAGCAGCATGACGCCATTGGCTCCCCCTGGTGTCAATAAAACTCAGTCAGCCTATAAGGAGGGAAAGGGGGTGGGGCCAGGCCATGGCTCCATGTCTGAATGGACACAGGGAGCTGTGACTCGGCTTACGTGCCCCACAGCAAGTCGCTTGCTTGATGTGCATTTCCATTCGCCGCTCCAGACAGCCGTGGCCAAATGTTTTGAGAATGGTACAAATATCACAAAATCTGCTGCCTCAGTTTTCATTATGTCAATTTGCATATACCCCAGAATGTTATGAAGAGTGATCAGATGAATTGCAATTAATTGCAAAGTCCTCTTTGCCATGAAAATGAACTTAAAGCGGAGGTCCGCTGAAAAAAAATATATTAAAAGCCAGCAGCTACAAATACTGCAGCTGCTAACTTTTAATATATGGACATTTACCTGTCCAGGGAGCCTGCGATGTCGGCAGCTGAAGCCGATATGTCCGACGGCTCTCGGCTGCTGCTGCCGCTGCCATCCTCGGTAAGGGAATCAGGAAGTGAAGCCGCACGGCTTCACTTCCTGGTTCCCTACTGTGCATGCCCAAGTCGCGCTGTGCGTCCTCATTGGTCCCTGCTGTCTTCTGTCTCTCAGAAGACAGCGGGGGGCAACAGAGTAGGTGCCGGAAGTGGAGTAGGTCACTGCGAACGCCGGGGTGATCTATGAAAGGAAGTGGGAGCAAATACCTGTATTAGACAGGTATCTGCTCCCTCCTCTCCTCTGAAAGGTGCCAAATGTGACACTGGAGGGGGGGAGGATTCCAAAAAGTGGAAGTTCCATTTTTGGGTGGAACTCCACTTTACTCTCATAAAAACCATTCCAGCGCGAAGAAGGCTCCAGTCCAACAAGCACGAGGACCGCCTCCTACAGTTGATTCTGCTGCGGGATCAGGGCACCACCAGTGCAGAGCTTGTTCAGGAATGGCAGCAGGCAGGTGTGAGCTCATCTGCATGCACAGTGAGGAGAAGACTTTTGGTGGATGGCCTGGTGTCAAGAAAGGCAGCAAAGAAGCCGCTTCTCTCCAGGAAAAACATCAAGGACAGACTGATATTCTGCAAAAGGTACAGGGATTGGACTGTTGAGGAGTGGGCTAAAGTCATTTTCTCAGATGAATAACCTTTCTGATTGTTTGGGGCATCTGAAAAAAATCTTGTCTGGAGAAAAGGTGAGCGCTACCATCAGTCCTGTGTCATGCCAACAGTACAGCATCCTGAGACCATTCATGTGTGGGGTTGCTTCTCAGCCAAGGGAGTGGGCTCACTCATAATTTTGCCATGAATAAAGAATGGTGCAAAAACATCCTCCGAGAGTAACTTCTCCCAACCATCCAAGCACAGTCTGATGATGAACAATGCCTTTTCCAGGATGGTGGAGCACCTTGTCATAAGGCAAAAGTGATAACTAAGTGGCTTGGGGAACAAAACATCGAAAGTTTGGGCCCATGGCCAGGAAACACCCAAGACCTTAATCCCATTGAGAACTTGTGGTCAATCCTCAAGAGGTGGGTGAACAAAAAAAAACACCAATTCTGACAAACTCTAAGCATTGATTATGCAAGAATGGGCTGCCATTAGTCAGGATGAGGCCCAGAGGTTGATTGACAGCATGTCAGGGTAAATTGCAAAAGTCTTGAAAAAGAACACTGCAAATATTGACTCTTTGCATAAACCTAAAGTAATTGTCAAAAAAAAAAAAGCCTTTGACACTTATAAAATACTTGTAATTATACTTCAGCATACCATAGTAACATCTGACAAGAAGACCTAAAAACACGGAAGCAGCAGACTTTAGGAAAATAAATATTTGTGTCATTCTTAAAACTTTTAGCCACGGCCGTAAAGGGCAATTCATGGTCAGATCAGGTCCGCCTAAAAAAACGTTTGGATCGGGTCCACCTGTCTGAAGGGGCCTAAGTCGTGATCCTCTCTGAAAATTCACATTCAGTATGTTCCCTCATTTGTTTGTTGTATTGCAAGGGAATAGAGATTAGCTCCACAAAGTGTCAGCTATTTGGGTATATTGTATATTGCTTTTGTCTCAACTAATGTGTTCACTCAAAAGTGGCCAGATCACTTTTATCACATGACGCATACAAATCACAACTAACAATGTTTTTATTTCCAATGGAAATGCAGCCTTACCACAAAAGCATCCGTGTGTTCATCAGCTTCAATTTCCACATCATCCTGAACATGTTCTACAGTCAGCTCTTCCAGAGCTTGTGGCTGAAATACATGAATACAGTGTTACAATGTAAATCAAATAAAATCAAATTCTTGGTATAAGAGCTTACATAATATAAATACCGTGTTTCCCCCAAAAAAAAGCCTGGATCTTATATTAATTTTGGCAACAAAATACACAGAAGGGCTTATTTTCAGGGTAGGTCTTATCATGCCATGTGCTGTCTTCTCTCCCCCCCCCCCCCTCCCTCCCTGCCTGTCAGGAATCCCCTGTGTAAGAGTGCTTGTAAAAATACTAGAATCCATTCCATTACAGTATCACACAATGCAAATTGTGTATGTTTCTGCAATCCAACCGTGCCACATACCTTCTGGGCGCTTCCATGACTCACCGGAGCTCTGCAGAGGGAGGGGGGCCCGAGATCTCCCTCTGACAGCTTGGAGAAGGGTAGATCAGTTGAGCGCTGCTCATCGCTTCCATGGCCCGCCAGAGGTCTGCAGGGGGAATGGGGCCCGAGATCCCCCTCTGACAGCTTGGAGAGGGGGAGATCAGCTAAGCACCACTCGCTGCTTCCTTAGCCCGCCAGACCTTTCCTACCCGCTCCGTGCACTGCGGGGAGGGAGGGGGGATCCCCCACTGACAACTGGGAGGAGGGGAGGAGAGCAGCAGGAGATCAGCTGATCGCCGAGCGGCGCTATTCCGAAGTTACTTGGCACAATTAGATCACACAAACACACACAGCCTACACTATACACTACTGCAACAGAGTGGATTCCAGCACTGTACCAGCACTTTAAACTAGGGCTTATTTTTGGGGTGGGGCTTATATTGCAGCCCTTCCCAAAAAGAAACATGGTAGGTCAGTCAGACAATTTGTACCTGGATTTACAAATGTTTATCTGTTAGCAACATAAAAAGGCAGAAGTAAACAAAGTTACTTTTACATAGTTTAACACAATGTCACAATTCTAAATCACACATTAGGTCAGTCCACCCGAAATTGATATTTTACTTTTTGGTAGGTGCAAAAGAGTTTAGGTGCATATAATCAGCACAAGAGGCATTACTTACCTTCAGTGAGATGTTCTTTGTGCTGCTGTGTCCTCCTTTTGCCAAAATCTTCCTCCTTAGATGCCCCCACTCCCCATAATCCTCTAGGGGGTCATGAAGATGCCCGACTATGCTCACCCATTCTTGCCATCAGTTTATATGTATAGAAGCCATTACGAATGAAACACAATCTATGGATGGAGAGACAGACCTATCAATCACGCACCCATCCTCCAGTTATAGATCCTGTTTCATTCGTGGAAACTGCAGCACTGGCTTCTATAAATGGAGCATGAATAACCTCTTTCCCCAAAAACCACTGGAAAAACTGTACATTTAATGCTGCACTCTAGGCAGATATAGAAGACACAAATGAATACATCATTAAATTTTTTTTTTAATACAAAAAAAAAAAAGAAAAATGTAAGCATGTTTATCTTCTTATTTTTGGCTGAAGTTCTGCTTTAGCCCTGGTTCACACCAGCGCGGCTTTGAAATTGCGCTACTTGAACACAGTTTCAAAGACGCAGATCACTGTGATTTGGACCTCTGATTCCATTGTGGATTGTAGTAGTATTGAAGTAGCGCAGGAACCTTTTTCAAACTTGCTCCGATTTGAGCGGTTACATTGCCAGCAATGGACGCGACTTGTCATGCAATAGTGACCTGTCAAATCGCATGACAAATCGCACTGGTGTGAACCAGGGCTTAATGACCAATAATGTTATACAAGAATTTATGTACACGTGAAAAAAAAAAAATTAACAGTTTACCATATATGGAACAGACTCTTGACAGCAAGATCTCTGCTCTTGGGCTCCCATGCTTTCACATGTGCCGTCAGTCATTATGTTTGTGACCGATCCTTATCTTGGACTTAAAAGAGAAGTATGGGATTTATTATTTTTTTAGAATCACACCTACCTAGGTGGATGCAGCATTGTTACGATGCTGCATCTGTCCCCTGCCAGCTTGAAGACTAAGACCTGACCGATCAAACACTTCCGACCGCTCGGTTCTCAGAGCTCCGTGAGCAAAGAGCTGGTGACTGTCAGTCTGCTCTGCACCCCCCGCGCTCACTGTAGCGCTGAGCTGTAGAGGGGGTGGCTCAGGCTCTCAGCAGATCCTAACCATATGGCCCATTGTCTGCTAAAAACGAGTCACAGGAGTGCAAAACTAACTGCACTCCTGTGATCCATATGAGAAGTACAGACAAATGAGCTTTGGCTGTACGTCTCCATTTATTTCACATTCTGGACAAGGCTGCAGAACGAGTGAGATCGCCCCAATGTGGGCAGGAACACAGCCAAGAAAACCTATAGCTGGAGTACCCACCAGACTTCACCTGTAACTGAAATATTTTTGGACTGGCTGACTCTTTACACAGTGTAACAAATCTGTCCTGGAACAAACATGAGTAACACTAATCCATCAGAAATGTGTGGAACTGCACAGTCATTTTACTTATGACACAGCTAATCTGTTCCACCATCTATATATATTCTTTAAAAGACCTTTAAAATGATTCATAGTACAGCAATGCGCTTTGGTGCCAACAGTTTTACAGAATACACAAAAGCCATCCCGGAACTTAAGAGAACAAGGACGATGACAACTTAAAGCAACTCTGTTGCTAAAATAAAACTGCCAAAGGGTCCCATGCAAAAAAATATAGTACCCGTATTTATCGGCGTATAACACGCACAGGTGTATAACACGCACATTCATTTTAAGAGGGAAGTTTCAGGCAAAAACTTGTATTGTATTGGCGTATAACACGCACACGCTATTTTCATGGTGAAAAAGTGAGTGTTATACGCCAATAAATACTGTATATATCTCTTTTATTGCTATAATGAACAGTAATTACCAATCAAAGTTTCTCCAGAATCCAAACTTCAAAGGTGCCAGCTTTTTTCCCACCAATGTTACTCCTGTACCCTGCAGGGATGTAGGGGGCTGGCACATGGTGCAGCAGGAGGCCAATAAACTGACACTCCTGGAAGTGACAGATTCTAAATAGTCTTTGGGTGGCTATTGCTTTTCAATATAGTGACATACAGTGGTGTGGGCAAAGAGAGAGGCATTTACTATCTCTTTACAGGCATTCCTTTTATTAGCAATTTTTTGTGACAGTGACACTTAAAGATGAGCTTCAATGTAAATTATATATTTTAAAAGACATGCTTAGTCCCTGACAGTGGCAGTCGGTACTGCAGGGTGCAGGGGCATTGCCCCACTATGCATGCTTCCCTCCCCCTAATCTACATGCGGGGTGCCGGACGCATGATTTCCAATGGGGGGGGGGGGTGTTTTCCAAAGCACGCGATTCAAGCCAGAGGCTCTAATAGGCTTCAAAAAAAGGGTGGGCTTAGGCCGAAGAGCACTGCTCCCTGAGCCCACCCAGTTGTGTAACAATAGCGAATCAATATTCGATCGACGAGCGGTGGCTGTGTGGGCATTGCTTGCTGCCCCACTCTCAAATAAATAAATAAAAATAAAAACACAACACCAGCCACCACTGGTCCCTGATAGCATGCAGCTTACAGCTGGAGTTTAATCTGCTGATATTTTGTCTCCCCTGATTCCTTCTTTACACCATCATTATACTGTAAAAATAAAAGTACAATGCTATAACATAATAAATAACAATATAAGTGCAAAAAAAATGTGCATAAAAGTTAAAGTGGTTGTAAAGGATTTAAAAAATAAAAAAAACCCCCAAAGAAACATGTTTATACTTACCTGCTCTGTGCAATAGAATTACACAGAGCGGCCCCAATCCTCCTCTTCTGAGTCCCCCGCAGGTGCTCCAGGCTCCTCCTCTCTTTCTTGTGCCCCAATAGGAAACCACTTCTCATGGGGGCACTTGTGCGTGTTCACTCCTGAGCCTTGATTGACAGGAGCGGGAGCCAATGACTCCCATTGCTATCAATCTGCCCGGTAAGTCTGTGTGTGCATTGTGGTCGGGGGCAGTGTTCATGAGTTCTTAGGCCAGCCATGTGGTTTCTATCTGTAGCTAAAGCGCACGGACAAGGGGCAGGAAATCCTACACACTGCCCCTGCCCAAACACACCCATAAATTCCCCTAGTTATTGTTCATTGGTTGAGATTTATATAACTCCTCCTGTTTGAAGGAATGCCTGTGCTTGATTGGCTGATTATGAAGCCATCAAGCTCTATTGTTAGGTATTTTTAAATAAACAAAACACAGGCTTTTGAGACAAGTCCGCCTGTGGAGCTAAGGATGTGAGGACGGTGGTTATGACTGTTTTACTCAGGAAACAGGGTGTACTAAGATGCATTATACCAAAAGACTGAAAGGGCGCTTTATTAGTGCAGCAGACATGAATTACGTGTAGCAAATAGAGAAATCTCCACGTCAGTTCACACATCCGGACAGGGGGCAGTAAAATCAGTGCATGTGACTGCAGCCTAGTGGTGCGGCATTTACAGGGTTAAATCAGATGATGAGGAGGTGACATATCGCCTCCTTATCACCTATCAAACTCCTCTGAAATATAAACCACCACAGATTGTTTTTCAGAAGTACGGCAAGTAGGGTTGTTGAGCCCGTGGGAAACCAGGGTAGGAAGGTGTAGGATTTATTGGGACTCCTGACATTCTCTATAGATTGAAGCTTAACTCTGGAAAACCTCCTTAGACAGTATGGGCTCCTTGATCTCCGCTCTCCTCTCTTCTCACTTACGTTCTCTCTACTGTTTGTAATCTTAAAGAATATGTTACCCCAACATCTCATATTCCTGATATGTGCCTGCTGTACCATGTACTTGTGTTAAATAGTATCCTGCTCTATTTGTATTGCTTTCTTTGTGTTAAATACCTGGTGATTCTGCCAGTCCTTCTGCTTTCCTATTTCAAACTGACCACACATCCACCTCAGCTAGTCAGTTTTCTGGCTGTGCTGAGGTCATGGCCTGCCCATCCTCCAATGATCAGACTTGTGCACCTGCTAGCACAGCCATTCACTGGGAAGATCAGTTTAGCACACCCGCACACACCTCTAAGCCCCTTATGCAGCTTGCAGCTAAAAATAAAGATTATGTGAAGTCTTAAAAAATGTGTGCGGGTGTGCTACACTGATCTTCTCAGTGAATGGCTGTGCTAGCAGATGCACAAGTCTGATCATATATATATATATATATATATATATATATATATATATATATATATATATATATATATATATATATACACACACACACACACACACACACACACACACACACACACATATATATACACACATACATACACACGGGAAAATATTGTAGGGCTGTTACTGATTAAAATTTTCGTGTTTGATTTTTTTTTTTTTATCAACTAATTTCAATTAATTATGTTTACAAACGATTTTTATTTGGTACATAGAGAAAGTACAGAGAGTAAGCATAGATATAATATAATAAATGCAATGTATATCAAGACAAACATAGAAAATCACCATAGATACAAAATTTTGTACAAGATACAGTGCATATATATTGCAATAGTTTGTGTTTTCATTTGGTAAGGTGATGGGCTAGAGCCATAATAGTGCAGTAAACCGTAGACAATCATGTAAAGGAGACCCAATTTCAGGGAGTATTAAAAAAGGAGGTAGAGTGGTTAAACCAGGGATCCCATTTCTTACTATATAAATGTGTGGAATTCTGTGTGATATGGAATATCTTTTCCATCAGATTAATATTATTAATTCTGATTTTAAGGTGATCCAAGGGGACTGAATGCGATTTCCAATGAAAAGCAATTAGCCATTGAATTGCGACACATATTGTATGAATCAATCTCATATTGTAAGTGGAAAGAGAGGGGATAGGGGCATATAGGAGGCAATTCTGTAGGGTTAGTTTTATGTTTTTATTTGAGATCACTGAGGCAAAGTTTTCTAACTGTTTCCATATGTATGTAATTTTGGAACAATCCCAGAAGATATGTGAGAATGAGCCCGGGGAATTACAGCCTCTGAAGCATGTACGAGGTGTTGTGGGGTATATTGAATGTAATTTTACTGGGGTATAGTACCATCTGGTAAATAATTTTAGTGCGGTCTCTTTGACTGTGATTGATCTTGTGCATTTGTGTAGATTGCTAATACAAATGTCCCAGTCGTGGGAAGAGAGCAAGAGATTTGTTTCCTGTTCCCATTTGATCATGTATGGGAGTTTGATCATTTCAGTGTGATTGAGAAGGTTATGATATATTTCTGAGATGAGTCCGGGATTCCTTGGTGTTTTAAGGCAGATATTTTCAAAAAACGAGGGGGGAGGGGGATTTGTTGTTTGGAAATATGTATTGAAGAAGTGTCTAATCTGCAGATATCCACAAAATTCTGTATTTGGGATCTGACGTTTTGATTTAAGAGATGCAAATGAGGAGAAATTGTTATTTTCTATAAAGTTCTTAAGGGAGGTCAAATTATGGTTGATCCACCATGACAAGTCCATCATATCATTGTCGTTCTGTGGGGATCTTGGATCTCCTACAAAGGAAGCGTGGGGTGGAGATCTAGAAATAAGATTGAATTTTTTATTGTGTAAAGTCCATAATCGATAAGAGTGTGCGACTATTTGGTTGAGAGCATCAATAGTGTTTATTGGGATTTTGTTGCCCCAGAGAATACCAGAGATAGATAGTGGTTTGATAGACTCTTGTTCAAATCTGACCCATGGTATCTTAGAGTTGTAAATATGCCATTGGGCCATTTGCGCCCATCTTGCAGACAGATAGTATAACCAAAAGTCCGGAAGGCCTAATCCTCAGTTTCTCTGTGGTTTATATAATACCAGTCTGGGTAGGCGTGGGTGGGAGTCCAACCATACATATTTATTAATAATTGTCTGGAGTCTTGAAATCATTATTTTATTTAGTCTGATTGGTAGTGCTCTAAATAGATATAACATTTTTGGTAGAATGGTCATTTTAACTGCCGTGATTCTGCCTAAGAATGAAATTTTAAATGATTTCCACATTTTGAGGGTAGCTCTTATTTTATTAATTAAAGGTATATAATTTTTGGAATATAAATCATTGATGTTGGGGGTGAGGAAGATGCCCAGGTAGGGGAGTGATTCTAGTGACCAGGAAAAATTGAACGTGGAGCGTAGGGTATCTAATTGAGATGGCGGGATATTAATCGGCATACCTACAGACTTGGAAACGTTTACCGTTAGCCCTGATAGAGACGCAAAGGTGTTAAGTGTTTGAAGCAGGTTCGGTAGAGAAATATTTGGTTGTGTAAGAAAGAGGATCATGTCATCTGCATACATACTTAATTTATATGTGTTGTCATTTGTAGTATAGCCTTTAATGTCAGGGTTTAGTAGAATAGCTGTTGCTAGGGGTTCTATCGCTAAAGCGAAAAGTAATGAGGAAAGGGGACAGCCTTGCCGAGTGCCTCTCCCAACATTAAAAAAATCTGAATTACAACCTGGTAGTCTAATTCTGGTGGATGGGTTATGGTATAGTGCATGGAATGCATGTGTAAATTCCCCTTTAAAACCGTATTTATCTAAAATTATATCTAGAAAGTTCCATGATACGCTGTCGAAAGCTTTGTTAATGTCCAGACTAAGTAGGAGAACTGATTTGGAGTTAATATTGGCATCTTGAACAACATTTGTAACTAATCTTATATTGTCCGTGATTTGTCTGCCTGGGATGAAGCCTGATTGATAGGGAGAAATTAAGGAGGGGATTATTGAGGCCAATCTATTTGAAAAGATTCGACTGAATATTTTAAGATCATTGTTTATTACTGAGATTGGTCTGTAGTTCTGTGGTAATGTATGGTCTTTATTTGGTTTCGGAATGAGTGACATATTTGCATGTAACATCTCTTCTGGGAAGTGGTTCCCTTTTAGAACATTATTATATAGCTTTATTAAATATGGTATTAATACTTGGTGGAATTGTTTGTAATAGAAGGAGGAGAATCCATCCGGACCAGGGGCGGAATTTTTTTTGAGGGATTTAATTGTTGTAAGTAATTCCTCTTCTGTGCATGGGGCATTTAAAGTATCTAATTGTGTTTGTGTAAGTTTGGGAAAGGGAAGGTTGTCTAACCAAGAGAGTGATGTGGGAGGGATAGGTGAGGATGGGGTTGACAGCAAGTTAGAGTAAAAATTCCTGAAAATGGAGAGTACTTCTTGTGGGTGAGTGATTATTTGATTGGAATTATTTTTGAGTTTATAAACATGTGTAGGCTTGATGGATTGGTTAAGCTTACGTGCGAACATTGTGGAGTAATTGTTGCTAGATAAGAAAAATTTAGCCTTCGACCATCTAAGTGCCTTTTCGGCTTTAAACGTTAATAAGGAATCCAGTTCATTACGTTTTTGGGATATCATATTAAAGATGTCAGGGTCATGAGTGTTTGCATGGACTTTGTATAATTTGTTAAGGTCTTTAGTGATAGCATGGATTTTTTCCCATTTCAGTCTGTTACTTTGGGCAGCACGTTTGATAAGGTGACCTCTTAGAACTGCTTTGTGTGCCATCCAAAGCGTAGATGGGGAAATATCTGGTGTTGAGTTTAATGAAAAATATTATTTTATTTCCGTTTCAATTTCATGTTGGTGGGTGGGATCTGTTAGTAGGGATTCGTTGAGTCTCCATGAGTAGGGGGTGGAGGTTAAGCCAATAAATTGGGTACTAAATGTGACAATATGGTGATCTGACCAAGAGCAGGGAAGTATAGTGGCGTCTTTTGCATTAGCTAGAATTATTGGGGTACATAGTACAGTGGTGTGAAAAAGTGTTTGCCCCCTTCCTCATTTCCTGTTCCTTTGCATGTTTGTCACACTTAAGTGTTTCGGAACATCAAACCAATTTAAACAATAGTCAAGGACAACACAAGTAAACACAAAATGCAATTTGTAAATGAAGGTGTTTATTATTAAAGGTGAAAAAAAATCCAAACCATCATGGCCCTGTGTGAAAAAGTGATTGCCCCCTAAACCTAATAACTGGTTGGGCCACCCTTAGCAGCAACAACTGCAACCAAGCGTTTGCGATAACGTGCAATGAGGCTTTTACAGCGTCCTGGAGGAATTTTGGCCCACTCATCTTTGCAGAATTGTCCTAATTCAGTTACATTAGAGGGTTTTCGAGCATGAACGGCCTTTTTAAGGTCATACCACAACATCTCAATAGGATTCAGGTCAGGACTTTGGCTAGGCCACTCCAAAGTCTTCATTTTGTTTTTCTTCAGCCATTCGGTGGTGGACTTGCTGGTGTGTTTAGGATCATTGTCCTGCTGCAGAACCCAAGTTCGTTTCAGCTTGAGTACACGAACAGATGGTCAGACATTCTCCTTCAGGATCTCTTGGTAGACAGCAGAATTCATAGTTCCTTTTATCACGGCAAGTCTTCCAGGTCCTGAAGCAGCAAAACAGCCCCAGACCATCACACTACCACCACCATATTTTACTGTTGGTATAATGTTCTTTTTATGAAATGCAGTGTTCCTTCTACGCCAGATATACTTGGACACACACCTTCCAAAGAGTTCCACTTTTGTCTCATCGGTCCACAGAATGTTGTCCCAAAAGTCTTGGGGATCATCAAGATGTGTTGTGGAGAAATTGAGACGAGCTTTGATGTTCTTTTTGCTCAGCAGTGGTTTTCTCCTTGGTACTCTGCCATGCAGGCCATTTTTGCCCAGTCTTTTCCTGATGGTGGAGGCATGAACGCTGACCTTAACTGAGGCAAGTGAGGCCTGCAGTTCCTTGGACGTTGTTGTGGGGTCTTTTGTGACCTCTTGGATGAGTTGTCGCTGCGCTCTTGGGGTAATTTTGGGCGGCCGGCCACTCCTGGGAAGGTTCACCACTGTTCCATGTCTTCGCCATTTGTGGATAATGGCTCTCACTGTGGTTCGCTGGATTCCCAAAGCTTTGGAAATGGCTTTATAACCCTTTCCAGACCGATAGATCTCAATTACTTTCTTTCTCAATTGTTCCTGAATTTCTTTGGGTCTCAGCATGATGTGTAGCTTTTAAGGATCTTCTGGTGGACCTTACTGTGTCAAGCAGCTCCTATTTAAGTGATGCCTTGATTGTGAACAGGTGTGGCAATAATCAGGCCTGGGTGTGGCTAGAGAAATTGAACTCAGGTGTGGACAACCACAGTTATAGTATGTTTTAACAAGGGGGGCAATCACTTTTTCACACAGGGCCATGATGGTTTGGATTTTTTTTCACCTTTAATAATAAACACCTTCATTTACAAATTGCATTTTGTGTTTACTTGTGTTGTCCTTGACTATTGTTTAAATTGGTTTGATGTTCCGAAACACTTAAGTGTGACAAACATGCAAAGGAACAGGAAATGAGGAAGGGGGCAAACACTTTTTCACACCACTGTATGTGGTCAATCCGGGAATAGGAGTCATGTGGGTGAGAGTAGAAGGTGTACTCTCGTGCACCTATATTTAGTGCTCTCCAGGAATCAATCAGTTGTAAGTCATTAATGTGTGAGGTGGTTGTTTTGGAGAAAGTTTTAGAATTTGGGTTTTGTCTGCTGCGGTCGAGATTGGGTTGGGGGACTGAGTTAAAGTCTCCTCCTAAAATAATATGTGGTGAGTGAAATTGTTGAAGTGTATTGAAAAATTGTAGGAAAAAGGTGGTTTGGGCGTCGCTAGGGGCGTATATATTAGCAATTGTGATATCTCTACCTGAGAGGGAGCCTTTAATAATTATAAACCTACTGTCTGGATCCTTGTAAACCTGTTGAACTTCTAGTGGGAAGGAATGGTGTAAAAAAATAGCAACTCGTTTGGTCTTGGAGGAGGAGGTTGTGTAAAAAGATTGATTGAATGTTTTATTGAAAAAGGTAGGGTGATTGTCCTTCATGAAATGAGTTTCTTGTAACATTACTATTTTTGCATTGAGTTTTTTATATTGTACGAAAGCTTTTTTCCTTTTGTTCGGGGAGTTGAAGCCCTGAACATTATGTGATACTATTGTAATAGTCATTGTAATTTTTTATGGGTCTTGGGATCAGCTGTAAGTAAGGGTAATGCAAAGTATTCGGTGAACTCATACCACCAATAATGAAGTGTGATTGGGTGTATTAATGTGTATGATGAATTAGTCAATATTTCTCTTCTTAAACTATGCATATCTAAGCTTAATAGAAAAGTTGTACCATATCTATAATTAAACAAAAACATTAGAAATGATTCAGTAGATTTTTGCCAAATATGAACATGTAATAATAACCAGAGTAATAACAATGGACTTAATGATAATAATAAAAAAAAAAGTTGTAAGGGGTTGAGAAAAAAAAGGTTCCTCAACCGACCGAGAAATTTGTTTAGACCAACTAGTCTAAAACTCAGTGTAAGAAAATTACAAAAAAGAACCAAAAACAGTATAATATATCTGAATGTATAAACTTTGAAATCAAAAAAGGGTAATAGTTGAGAAGTCCCCACGTGTAGGGAGAACATAGTAACTGAGTGGGGGTAAATCATGACGGCATAGGGCGGGGCAGCCACCCTGGTTAAAAGTGATATATAATTTTGTGCTGCCTGTAAGAAACGGGTGTAAGTAGTGAAAATGAGAGAAAAAAAAAAAAAGAGAGAAGAAAGAAGAATAAATAAATAAATAAAATAAATAAAAAATTGTGTGTATAAGTAAAGAGTAAGCCAGAATGTGAAAAAGCTTAAATAAAAATTAAATGAGGGACAGGGTGGAGAAGAGAAGGGAAAAAAAATAAAAATAAATAAATACATAAAAAGAGGGGGGAGGGGTAAGTGGAGAGGTATTCTTGATGATTTAAATAGAACAAACAGTATATTCAGCAAAAATCTATCAAAGGCTCCGCAGCACCTCTAAATAACCACAAGATGGCAGCATTAGGTGAAGCAGGGCTCTGGTAGAAAAGAACATGTATAAATAAGTGGTATTAGTGAAATCAGGTATAGCTAATACATGTAGTATTGAGAATAATTTTGCTCATTATAAAATCTAGAATATCAACCTGTATGTTGCTAGGCTGCATATGTATAGGGAGAAAACAAGAATATATGAAAAAAGTGTAGACCGAAATTAAAGGGGAAAATAATAAAAAGTTAGAAAAAAGAAAAAAAAAATATGTATATATGCGGAGAGTAAGCTTAGGTGATAAAAGAAGGTTTAAATAAAGCTAAAGAAGGCAAAAGGTGTGAGTGAAGAGGTTCTCTTATTAATTAAAAAAAAGCAAACCTAATGTGTTCAGCCAAAATCTGTCAGAGGTTCTGCAGTTCCCCTAAACAGACACAAGATGGCAGTATTGGGTAAACCAGAGCTTTGGTAAAAAAAAAAAAAACATAAATATGAGTAACTTTTGTGAAAAATCAATCTAACTACTAAATGTAGTATTGAAAATAGCTCTGAACACTATGAAATCTGGGGTAATAACCTTTGTATTGTTGGGCTGAACATACAGAGGAGAAAAAGGAGAACATATATAATATAAAAAAATAAAAAATAAAAAAAAACAAAAACAAACGTTAGATGGAAAAAGGGAAAAATTATTAAAATTAGTGAAGTCTGAAAATGCAAAACAGAAGAAAAAAAGGAAAAAATTCCGCTTGTTGGAGGTAGAATGGTATACCCGTAAAGAATGTTTAGTCAATCTTCATGTAAGAGAGGGGAGACCATCAGTTCCGTTGTGCGCTTTCATGTCTCGCTCTGCGACCCTCTCTCCTTGATGCTGGAGTGTTCCATATTGGAGCAGGACGTGGTGTAACTGGGGTGCGAGGAATGTTGCTGGGGTCCAGGAGGCCTAGTTTGGTTAGGATGTCTCTTCCTTCTGATATGTTGGTAGCTATATATGTGGTGCCATTATGAGGGATTATCAGCTTAAAGGGAAAGCCCCATCTATATCTGATTCTGGCTGTGAAGAGAGCCGAAGTAATCTCCTTCATATTTCTGCGTCTATCCAGCGTTGCTTGGGAGATGTCTGGAAAGAGTTGCAGTTGTACCCCATCCAATGTGATATTCCTGATACCACGTGCTGCCCGCATTATTTCTTCTTTAATAAGAAAATCTTTTAGACATAAGACAATGTCTCTTGGGGGTTTGTCAGGAGGAGGTTTAGCCCTCAGAGCGCGGTGAATTCGGTCACATTTAAAGGAGATAGGGTCTTGGTCGGGTAGTAGAGAATGGAATAGTTTAGTGGAATAGGCGATTAAATCTGTGATCGATTCTGGAGCGCCTCTGATTCTAAGGTTGTTTCTTCTGTTACGATTGTCCAAATCTTCCACGTGCGCTTGTAACTGTGTAAATGCAGAAGAAAGTGTTTCATGTTCTCTCGAGAGGTCATTAAAAGCGATTGCAAGCTCATCATGCTTATTCTCTAATAGGTCTGTGCGTGTTCCAATGGCTGCTATCTCCTGAGACAGCGTGTGTGTAGATTTTTGTATCTCAGTTTGAAAGTTGGAATGTAGTTTAGTATATAACGCCTCTAAGCTAGCATCCAGTTCAGCTTTTGAAAGTGGATTGTACTCACTGTTGTTTGCGGGAGTTGAGTCATGTTGCTGAGGCTCTATAGTATGAGGGAGGGTAGCAGATGGCGGAAGACCACTGCCAGCGCCATTTTCTGCCATGCTTCCTGGAGTCTGTGATCTGAGAGGGTATAGAGAACGGGACTTCTGGTGGCTCCCACGTCTCCCTTTCTGCGAATTAGGCATGCACAAAGTCTTATCGTCGGGGGTGTGTATAAAACAAGCGTTATCTGGTGTTTATAGCCCCGGGATTGTGGCTGAAAGCCCCGTGTATGCTGGGGTTCTCCTTAAGTGCGGCTGCCCCGCTCCACGCCGCGCATGCTCCCCATAAAAAAAAAAAAAAAAAAAAAGGGTAGAGAGGGTGTCTCAATCACCCAAGCCTGGGGTGCCTGTTGATTCTGGTGAGGCTTTGATTATTGGGGTAGCAAGTCTTCTACTGAGCCTCTATGTGTGTTTTATTAAAAGAGGATTGGCCAGTTGTGGGTTACTGTATAAGGTCACAGAAAAAGGCCAGGCCGGTTGTGGAACCCTTATTGTGGAACCCTATTTAGGAAAGGCCGGGGATTCTGAGGCCTAATTAGGCCGCACCAGGCCGGGACCGGCAGCAGTGCTGGTGGGAATGTAGAAGATCAGGGCGGCCTCCGGGTCCTATATCCAGATGGGATGATTGGTTTGGAAGGACAGATGAACGTCCAACGAGGTATGGGCCCGCCGCTATCCGCTCCTCCGGGTGACTGCTCTAGGAAAGGCCGGGGATTCCTAGGCCCGACTAGGCCGCACTAGGCCGGGACCAGCCACGGCTCCCCCGGGGATCAGAAAAGCTCTGGGCGGCCACCGGACCCTATGTGGGGTGCGGGAGAGTGACGGAAGGTGGGCAGATGGTCGTCCCTTACCTTCAGGAGGGTGTCATTAGCGGGATCTCCGGGAGGCCTCGTGTAGTCAAGATGGCGGCGGACAAGAAGGATCCTCGGCGAGGGGACAAAGGCGTCCGTGGAGCAAATGTGCTCAAAATAATTGCCCAGGTATGAGCTGCTGTTTGTGCTGATCACTGTGGTGGTGTGATTTTGACAAAAAGTGCCGTTAATCACGCGGATGGCGGTGGATTTCTTCTTGGGTCTTGGGAGCTGTTGAAATCCACGTCCGCCGCCATCAACGTCAGGACACGCCCCAATTTCAATTAATTATAACGCACATACAGATCCAACTACTTTTAGCTGATCTCCTTGCATTGCAACTCTACATTAGTCAGTGGTAAATGTGGTATACACTATATACAATCACCTGACACTAGTTTCCACAATCCATGACTTAACTTCACAGTTCACACAAATATGTTTTAAATTAAAACTGTAGCACTGACGTAAGTATTTTTTTTTCCATAGTAGCGTGACAATCCCTCCACCTCCGGTCTAACTAATCACCATCACCTTATGGCATGGACCCCTGTGCAAACAGGTGGTCATGCAAGTGGGTATCAAAAGGGTTAACACGGACCATAAACTTCTCTCACGTCTCCTTAGATCTCAGCAAGGACGCCAGGTCATGGGTAGAAAGAAAAGATCTAAGTGCTCACCACATAAGTATAAGATTTAATTTTTGTGTTCAAACACAAACTACTCACATAAAGATGATAAAAACACAGCATGTAAAGCCGACAATCGTGTTAGTTCCGTAGGGCAGCAGTGGGTGATGTCATGCGTAGCTCCTCCCCCGTACGCGTTACGTTCAATCAGAACTTCAACATCGCCGGACTCCTCCCCCTTCCCTTAGTTAGCAGACGGAGGCACTTGGGGAAGGGGGGAGGAGTCCAGTGACGTTGATGTCCATGACGTCACTGGATCTCCGACGGAACTCCCTGAAGACCCAGAAGCCAGCGGAGAGGTGAGTACCAGTCAAAAGAATTTTGATTGATCAAAAAAATTTATTGATTAAAATCGAGGAATTAATCTTTAATTTCCACAGCCCTAAAATATTGTGTTCTGGAATGTGGATAATACGTGTAATAATAGTGTGCAGTATACGAGTTCCTTTTTTAAAATCACATGCCAGAGGTTTTTTTTTTTCACATATACATACAGACCAAGCTGTCCAGCAAAAGTGCCAGTTATGGGGAGGTTGGGGCAAACCCCATAACACTGACAGGGGTGCCTACAAAGGTCAGCTTTTATTGATTGGGTTAAACCATTTATCCAAAAGGAAAACTGCTGTTGTATTTGGGTAAAAAAAAAAGTGTTAACAGAGTTGGACTTTAATGTATAGTTTATTTAAAGTCCATTTAAAACTACACATCCATCTAAGAATACCATCATTCGGGTGACCGCTCTGCTGTGCAATTTCACTGCAGAACAGTGTTGTCATCCCACAAAGAAATGGCAAAATAACATATCTGACAGACTGCAGCACAAATGTCATTTGTAGTGTTACACATAGTTCCACTAAATTATTTGTTTATAAAATAAGTCAATCATCTATGATTCAGAACTGCAAAGTCAGCACAAAGTGGGGGGGGGGATTACTAAAACTGGTGCACACAGAATCTTGGTTACTATGTAGAGCTGTACCAGATTCTGTATGCACCAGCTTTAGTAAATCTGCCCCAGCAAGGTTTATGATTGGAGGAGAGACCGGTCACTTTCACAGGTCATGTCACTGAGCTGTCTCTCTGCATTTTTTTTTTTTTTTTTATAAAACTCCATTTATTTATTTATGAGCTGCAGACACACTGTGATTGAACTCAAATGCATGAATCACTACTACGTCCTCGAATAAGTGACAGCCGAATAACAGGGGTGTGTGATAGGACCCGAAGGGGAAAGGGCTTAAAGGAGACGTACAGCCAAAGCTCATCTGGCTGTACTTCTCTGTGGATAACAGGAGTGCAGTTTGTTTTGCACCCCTGTGATCCATTTTCAGCAGACAGTGGGCTAAAGCCCGGTGTCGGCTGCCATCACAGAGCCGGTCCAGGCTCAGGCAAGATCATGACAATGTAGTTGGGATCCATCCACATGCCTGAACCAGCACCCGGCTCAGCCTCTCAGCGAGCCACTGAGAGCCTGAGCTGGCCACTCCCGCTTCTTCCACAGCCCAGCACTCCAATGAGCGAAGAGGGGGCAAAGCAAAGAGCCAGTGACTGACAGTCAGGAACAGATGCTGCAACCACCTAGGTAAGTAGGATTCAGAAAAAAAAAAAAGCCTTAACTCATGCTTCTCTTTAAATCTAACCTTAAAGTTTATGCATTAGCAAACCTGTTATAGTGTTAGAGTATGGAAAGATTACAACCCTGCCAGGTTCTTTTTTTTGCTTTGTATACCATTGGGGAAATATCCCTTCATGTCATGCCGCAGAGACAAAATTTTAAATTAGGAGAATTGTCCCAAAGTGAGGGGAGTTGCGTTCTTAAAAAGCTATCCTATAAACTACAGTATATTTGATTTGCTTCAGCTTGTAATGCATACTATACAAAACTCACAGTGTGCAGTGAAATCTGTGTAAGCAATTTTAGTACAGGAGAGGAGTTTGTTCAACTGTGCAAGACTAAAAGGTAAGAAAAGTGTTCATCTTTAAAGTATGCATGCTGTCACCTGGATTCGAACCCAGACTTACTGTCCCGTACCATAAATAACCCTTTCATGTTCCTGTGAATAAAATCTCGTTCTCTCTTCTATGGAAACCACAGGGACACTCTCCTTGGCTTCCTCAAAGAAGCACCTAATGCTCATGTAGCCAACCTCCAGTCCCACTCCCATGCCCTCTTGGCAGGGGTCCGACGTCTCTCACCCACACCAACACCTTCTGCCCAGATTCTTCTGGGTGTTGGGCTGTGGCCGTTTCAATTGGCCAGTGTCTCTTTTGCAATAAAGGGCCTGCTTGCTTGCAGTTTCTTAAACTGAGACTTTTGCTCTACTTTAAAGAGCTGTGTATAGAAAGTGCCTATTCTGCAATAGCTGTTCTTAAAGGATAAGTTCACTTTTACAAATAAAATAGCAAAAGGCACATTTTTTTCCCCAGGTAAAATAAATAAAATTATATAATTATTTTTTTTGTTAGGGACCCATAAAGCATTGCACCCACAATCAGCAGATCATGAGTGTAATGCCACCATCCTGTAGACTGCCTGTCTGCCCATACCCCCAATATGAGCAGGAAGACACACTCTGACAGGAAACTTAGTGAATCACCAGGAGCAATCAACAGCGCTCTGGTAGTTCATTGAGAACTGTGAAAAGGATAAGTTCACTTTTACAAATAAAATAGCAAAATGCACATTTTTTCCAGGTAAAAAAAATAAAATTATATAATTTTTTTTTGTTAGGGACCTGTAAAGCATTGCACCCACGATCAGCAATGCGTTCATTGAGAACTGTGAATGAACAACGCAGCATTTTTTTTTTTTGGTTTCTAACAGCTAGCGAGGGGAGAAGCTGCTGTCAAAAACAGGGACTTGGGTGGGTGTGGGAGCCAGTGCATTTGTAACATGGTACACCCTGAATATGGGTGTAATATGTTATAAAAGATGAACTTATCCTTCAAGAAGGACATTTTTTGTTTATCGGTTACATGCCAATATTTTTACAGATGTGACCATGTGACAACCAAAAACCTTACTCCATTGCAGTCTTTTAAAATGCATACTTGTACAAAATGTTTTAATAAACTTGACAAAACTTTAGAAAATTACCTTCTCCTCCATTTCATAGTCAACTCCAAATATAGGACTTGCAGAGTAGACTCTGTGCAGAGAGTTTATCTCTTTTACCGAATCCTGAAGTTTCTCTACTGGATCAATCTTAAAGCCAAGTACATAGCCACCGCTCTGATTTTCAAGAGAAGATAAATAATATGATAATATGACATAGTATTACATTTCAAGATAACTGCGGCTTTATTTGGCAATTAGTGTACCGTAATTATGGGCAAAAAATAAATAAATAAATATAAGGCATTAAAAACAGAAGTTGTCATTTTGAGTCTACCTCTCTAACAGGTTCATTGTACAGTGGAATCACATCGCAGCATTGTCTGTGTACAGGGTAGTCCTAGATAGTTTTAAATGGACTTTAAGTGGAACTAAACTCTCTCAATAAACATTAGCCATGTTTAATCGATATGCTGCTAGCATTAGTAAATAGAAAGGTATATTATATTTGTTTTAAGCTTTATTATTTTACATTTCTTTAGCTGCTTCCTGGTTTCTGACCTAGGCCAAAATAATGCCATATATCCCAGGAGTCTTTATGGACATTTTTTTTCTTTCATCCAGAGGAGAGGAGGAGGGCCTTTCTCAGCTAAGCACACCCTCCTGCCTGCAGATGGAATTTAGGAAGGAAATGCTACATTAGTCAAAATGGGCATTGCTAAAAATGCTAGGGGGATTTTTTAAAGTGAATTCTCAACAAACTAAAGCATGGAGACAACAATGGATTGGAGAGTTTGCTTTGAATATTAAAAAATTTATTAAATAGCATTTTCAGATTGTGGCACTCAGATGCAGTTCAATTTTGCTTTAAGTAAAAAGAAAACAAAAAACAAAAATACCCATTATTGCAAAGCCCCACCAAACATAATACAGGCTGTAGTTCCACCTTAAAGCCCAACTCCAGCTAACAATTTTTAAAGCCCGGAAAACTCCATGGATTTTTGCCACTTTGTAAAATGTGAAGGCATACAATGAGTTAAGTCCAACAGTGTGCATGATACCTCTCAGACTTATTTCTTAAAACGACATCTCACAGAGCTCCGGGAGGATAGCTACATTTCAGGAGCTCTGATGCTAGACCTGGGTCTGGTATGGATTTTAAGGGGAATCCCATGCCAAAACAACAACAAAAAAAAAAAAAAGCAGTGTGGGGACAAGGGGTTCTTCCCCACGACCCTCGCTGGTGGTTGTGGGCGTCTGCAAGTGCGGGGCTTATCAGAATCTGGAAGCCCCTATAACGAGGGGGCCCAAAGATCCTGCTGCCCCCCCCCTTTGTGAATAAGCATGGTATACCCATTCACCAAAAAAATAAAGTGTAAAAAGTGAGTAAAGACAACACAAATTGGGTTAAATTCCTTTATTAAAATACATTTTAAAATATGCCCCCTTTGTGACATTATCTGTCAGGAGCATGCTGGGTCAGTGATGTCACAATTGGCGGGCCACTCTGACTTTGCCCCTTAATTAAGAAATATCAGACGGTGGAGCAGGCAGAAGGCGGGAATTCTCAAAACGTGTGTTGTGTCTTTACTCATTTTTTTGGTGAATGAGTAGGAAGCGTACTCCATACTCATTCAGATGGAGGGGGGGTGGGAAGGATCTTGGGGTCCCCTTGTTAAAGAGGGGTTCCAGATTCTGATAAGCCCCCACAACCACTGCCCAGGGACAAAGCACCCCTTCCATGTTGAGGCTGCATGGTCGGATAAAGGTCTGGTATGGATTTAGGGGCTTTTGGTGCAGCGAATCCCCTCAAAATCCATATGGAATTGGGGGGAACCCCACACCATTATTTTCATATTTTTTTTTTATTGCTGGCAATGTTTTTTTTTTCACATTCAGCTTTTAGCAGGGAAGCCCGCTGACAGCTGATGACTTATCAGCTGTTAAGGACACAGGAACCGGCTTCCTGGCCCACTCCTAAACAAACAGCTATTCACTGGTTAAGGATGCTGGAGGCCCTGATCCTTAAAGCTTCAGCTACGAAAAACATACCTTACACACTAAGTTAACACTGCTAAACGGCGGCAAAAAAACGCTAAAACATTAGCTTTTTTTGTTCAGTGTTTTTAGAGTTCTAGTGTGCATGAGAACGAAACATATTCAATTATCCTTATCAGGAAACTGATAGCTCTGATCAGTGGCTAACAGGCCACTGATCAGAGCAATTTAACTAAAATGTGACCCCCCCTCTGCTGCCATGGCTCTGCCGCTATGTCTCCTGCCCCTCCAACTGCCTATGCTGACATCTAATGTGCCCCCCACTCTCACTCTAACTCTCCCTAAGGCCCCTTTCACATTGCCGGCGCCTGGGCGTCAGTGGTAAAGTCTTAGCAGAGCTATTTGGGCCACTAGCAGGGCGGTTTTAACCCCCACAAGCGGGCGAGAAAGGGTTAAAAACATTGCAAAATGCTGCTACAGCAGTGCTATGCTGGCGGTATAGCCGCGCTGCCCCACTAATTTCAATGGGCAGGAGTGGTGAAGGAGCAGTGTATACACCGCTCCTTCACCACTCAAAAGATGTTTCCAAAGATGTCACCGCTCTAACGTCCTGCCAGCGCACAGCTGCAGTGAGAAAGCCCTCGGGGCTTTCACATTTGAGACACAGCAGCGGTTGTTTTAGGGCGATTTGCAGGCGCTATTTTTAGTGCTGTAGCACCTGCAAAGTGCCGCAGTGTGAAAAGGGTCTAACACGGCCTTACCCTTCCTGCTCTAATCCCCCTGACACCAGCACCGATTCCCCCGCCCTCGCAAACTCTGATCCCTCTGTGGCTGTCCTGCAACTGTCAGATTTGCTCCTCTGCCCTCCTATCAGCTGTTTGTGTTGCACGGCAGCCACAGAGGGATCGAACTGTAAAAAAATAAATACCCCTCTGGTGCTGCTTCGACCCCCCTTCCAGTGCCCCCCACTTGCCTAATGCCCAGGAGCCACCTGCCCTTCAGCTACAATTGTCTCACCCACCTCCTCCTTCTGCTGGCTTTCCGTGCTGCAGGACAGGCACAGAGGGATCCATTTTTTTTAAAAACGTCCCCCCTGTGCCGCTCCGACACCCCCTCCACCTCCTCGATGTCCGGGCACCCCCTCCATGATGCATGGAGGGGGGAAGGAGTGTTGCGGGGGATGGGGTGTTGGGGGGGCTGGTAAACATATGTTTTACCAGCCCCCTTCTTTTCCTGAAAGAATGCAGCCCAGTGATCATTACCGATCGCTCCTGCATTCTTTCATCACTGACAAATAGTAAACTATCTGTCACTATCTGTCAATTTTTGAATGAAACTTTTTTTTTTTTTTTTAAATCAATAGGAGTCTACACAGACTCCTTATTCATTTATATACAGTGCAGCTCAGGTTGCAGAGAAAGGCCCCTTTCTCTGTTTCAAAAAATCCCATTAGACAGTAAAAGGTCTGCTTAGACCCCTGATGTCTCTTCAAAGCGCCTCCCCCCCAAAAAAAAGTATTCAAAATAAAAAGTTGTAAAAAATAAAAAAAATATGTAAGGGTAGACAAAGCAAAGCAAAGGAAGCAAAGGAAAAATTGCAAAAATGGTCTGGCCACCTGAGTGTACAGAATAGAGCACAGGGCCTGGCAGAGAAAGGGTTAAAGAATACGTTCACCTTTAAAAAAAAAAAAAATGCACATCTTTTTGCAGCTAAAAAACTGTGAACTACCTAGAGAGCTCATTAGCACCGATAGTTAATTGAGAACTACAAGCCCATCAGCAGCAACGGCTGATGGTAGTTGCAGCTCTCCCATTCAAAGAATTCTGTGAATGAATGACGTGTCTGGGTTGGCAGAGCCTCATACTGCCACTTTTTTTTTTTTTAATTGTGACAGCGGGTGTGGGGAGGAGATCCTTGGCCCACTGTGACAATGGAGGCTCAGAGCCCAGAGCACTGCTGGGGAACCCCAGAAGAGGAGGATCGGGGCTGCTCTGTGCAAAACTATTACACATAGCAGGTAAGTATGACATGTTTGTTATTCTAACAGAAAAAAAGGACAAACGTTACAACCACTTTAAAACATATAATACCTGTTGGGAGCTTTCAATAACCAGTGCTAAACCAAACTTGGAGTCTCTGATCTTAATGGAGCGCTGTATAGAGAAAAGAAATGAAAGAGTCATTTAATAATATCTTAATATTTCACTAAAAAGCTCACATAACAGACAGTAAACCTGAATACTCTCATACCATTGCCAGTTTTTGTTTTTACAGCTCTTTTTTCTTTCTTTTTTTTTTTTACAGACAAATATATCTTTATTGTTTAGAACAAAAAGACAACACTAGAGGGATACCCTCTCATCAATTGCTAGGAACATCATTGGCAGAGGATACAACGATATTGCATTTGTCAAACTGTTGAGATTAGGCATCTCGTATATAGATACAACACATATTGAGTTAATATAAAAGATTAATAGCCCAAAGGAAAGGGAAAAAGAAAGAGCAGAAATAACTGAAGGAAACGAGAAAAGCATAGGCCTGAAAGGGCCTAGGAAGGAAAGAAGAGGGAGAGCTTGAGTAAATTCCCCAGGCCAAGTTGTGAATGGCTTATAGCAATGCAGTTTATGAGTTATTGTTAGGTGACAACATGTCTTTTGGGGTATCAGAGGTGGAGAAGTCGAGCCAAACAAACCATAATATTTTATACTTCTGAAATGTATCATTATCCATAGCTAGCATTTCCTCTATACGCATGGTATCATTTACCATGGTACAGCTTTTTTTAAACAGAAAAAAGAATATATACATACATGCATAGATCTCACACAACTCAGCAAATATCTTGGGGTGTCTACTTTCCAAAATTGGGTCATGGGGGGGGGGGTTGTGCTGTCTGGGCATTTCATGGCCTCCGAAACTGTGATAGGTAGTTAGGCATGAACTTATAAATTAACACCCTTAGAAAGCCTGAAGGTGGTTTTTGGTTTTCGGGGTCCTGTACACGGATAGACTGACAAAAAGTCCCACAGATGTGTATTCCCCGTACTCAGGAGAAGCAGCAGAATTTATTTTGAGGAGGAATTTCACATATGCCCATGGCATGTTCGAGCAATATATCATTTCAGTGACAACTTTGTGTACATTTTTTTTTTTTGGGGCATTTTTTAATCACATATGACAAAAAAATTTTTTATGTGCTCAACAAGCCTCTCAGAAAATTCCTTGGGGTGTCTACTTTCCAAAATGGGGTAATTTGGGGGGTTTGTACTGCCCTGCCGTTTTAGCACCTCAAGAAATTAGATCAATCATAAACTAAAAGCTGCGTAAATTCCAGAAAATGTACCCTAGTTTGTAGACGCTATAACTTGCGTAAACCAATAAATATACGCTTATTGAATTTTATTTTACTCGAGACATGTGGCTGAATGCTAAAATTTAGTTCATTGTATTTTTTATATATTAAAAAGTAGAATATATCATTTTTTTCCAAATTTTAGGTTCTTTTTTCGTTTATATCGCAAAAAATTAAAACCGTAGAGGTGATCAAATACCACAAAAAAAGCTATATTTGTGGGAAAACAGGACGCAAATTTTGTTTGGGTACAGCACCGCATGTCCGTGCAATTGTGAGTTAAAGCAACGCAGTGCCAAATTGTAAAAATCGATTTGGTCAGGAAGGGGGTAAAATCTTCCAGGGCTGAAGTGGTTAAAGAAGACCTCTTACCTGGTTTACTGGGTTATCCACAAAATAAATACTCACAAGTCTAGCAAATTCAGTGTTGTCCTGCTGCAGTCCAGTGATCTGTTTCTGCATGCGAGGCCCCACACCTCCATCTTCTTTACTTACTTATGTAATCAGTGGGCCGCTGTCTCTTCTGGGTACTTGCAGCTGGCCCCCTGATGATGTGCATGTGCTGTGGAGTTTTATCAGGGAGCAGGCTGGTGGAGTCAGTAAGAGAAAACTTGCACTCTGATGACACTCATAGGTGCATGCAACGTAGAGTACCCTGAGAGTACCCTGAGACTCCTGGGATGTATGACATTGGGATACCAGGTGGTTGCAGGCGAGTAGGGCATTATTCTTTGCTAGAGCTGAAACCTGGACATATCAAGAAATGTCCCTAAAATAATGTCCAGTTGTGACAGGGAGCAATAATGGTAAGTGGGCAGGGAGGGTGCTTTAATCTTAGAAAACAGTGAAAACTTCAGGCTCACTTCTGCATAGAAACCAATGAACTTCTAACCCCAGCTTGTTCAATTAAGCTTTGGTAATAAAACCTGGAAGCTCATTGGTTTCTATGCAGAAGTGAGCTTGATTTTGCACTTTCCAGCTTTAGTAAATAAACCCCATTGTGCACTTAAAAGTGGGGTATGCCTGTATGCAAAGTGCATATTAAAGTAACTTGCACATTAGTAAATAAGAAATCTGCAAAGAACATAAGCTGTTTTTCAGCCTGTGCTATTTCATATGAACCATAAAAATAAATTGACAACATTTGAAAAACTTACAATCTGCAGGTAAGGAATGCTGACGTTAAAGCTGTCATTCATGTTGGCGTGCCACACAATTCTGACGTTGGTTATAAAGAAAGTGCCAAGGTTACCCTTTGAAGAAATAAAATGCTTGTAAACTTGAAAAAGTAGGAAGAAGCAGCATATTATACTCGTATATATTATCACTAAAATCCAGGGAAACAGATAAATACACAGCCTGAAGCGAACCATGCATGAAAATGCAAGGTCCACTTTCTTTTGCAACTCCCTACACCAGAATAAAAAAAAAAGCTAACTAAAAGAATTAAAAAGTGGTAAACCAATGGAAGGAACATGCAATAAGTGATCACCTTACAGCCTTAAGCCCCTTTCACATGTGCGGATCCTTATTCAGCCACCCGCTTGCTCAGCAGGGATCGCTCTGTTGATCCCCGCTGAGCCAGTGGATGACAAGTCTGTCTCTGCACACTGTGCAGAAATGGACCTGTCAGATCTCCGCTCTCCTCTATGGGGGGGGGAGGCGGGGAATTGGATGAAAACGGACCACCTGTCCGTTTTCATCCGATCCACCAGATGGATGGAAAATAGGACATCCATCCATCTGGATTTAGCGGAGCAGATCGGATGGGGGCGGATCAGATGTCAGTGGACATGTCACCGCTGACATCCGTCGCTCCATAGAGATGTATGGAATGACCGTTCAGGTCTGCCTCAAAAAACTGACAAGCGGATCTGAACGGTCCGTACATGTGAAAGGGCTCCAACATCTGATACGCACACCTAGATAAGAGTGACATCATGGATACTGGCATTCTGACAATGTACACTAATCATCAATCCTTTTTATTCTCCAGCATTTCCTTGGATCACTGCTAGCACACTCAAGCACTATCAGGGGGAAGCTGTCAGCCCACAGAATGTACTGGCTTTACTGTCAGATGTGTCAAGATTAATACATTTACACTATGTTAGTTAGATAAGTGGCCATGTGGCCTAGAATGGATGCAAAAAAAAAATACATTTAAACTAGACTTGTGGCACTTTCATCCTTTGCATTCTCTTTTACCACTCCAGGGATTTATAGGGTTACCCAGAATGTTAGAGAACGTCCCTTTAGAACTGGAGATCACACTTGACTGTACTCTTTACCCTTGTGTTCCACATTCCACCAACGCTTTCTAAGCACCAGTTTCAAAAACAAGCGCACAACTAGCTGTCACTAAAACTATCACTTTCAGCTTGCCCCAACAAAAAAAAAAAGGCTTCCTTTTGTGTCACCTGATCACTGGAAAGATTCCACACTCCATTGATTTTATCATAAACTTGTTCTTTGGGAAGGAGTCTTAGCTGTTTATTCTGAATCAATGCTCCTCTTAGTTTGAGATCTCTATACATTTTGGATGTTTCATATGCTCTGCAATAAAAAAAGAACAAGTATTACGATTAGCGTAAATGGTTACATTTATTTCTTCTTTAGGAGTCATCCTTACTTATGCCGCGTACACACGAGCGGACTGTATGGCGTATTTAGTCCGTCGAAACACATTTCAGCGGACAATCCGCTCGTGTGTGGGCTTCAGCGGACTTTTTCAGCGTGCAGTCCGGCGTACTAAGAATTTCGGATTTTTCAAAATTCTGTCCGATGTACTTTGGTTTCAGCAGACAGTACGATCGTCAGTATGCTAGTTCGTCGGACTAAAAATGACGCATGCCCAGAAAGGATTTACACGGCGGAAGGGTGCTTTGCTGTGTCTTGGACTTCCTATTTCTAGTCCCGTCGTACGTGCTGTACACGTCATCGCGCAAGCTTTCGGCGGACTGTTTGTGCATCTGTGTGTGGTCAAGTCCGTTCAGTGGAAAGTACGATGGACTGTCTGTCGGATTGTATGACGAACTAAGTACGCCATACAGTCCGCTCGTGTGTACGCGGCATTATAAAGTAAAAATGATTCCATTCTGAAAGTGATCTTACAACATTTACAAAATATACATCAATTTCCTAACCATTTAGCTTGCAGACAAAAAGCATTCCCTTATTGCCATAGTCTCTTCTTTCATAGTGGTTTTAGATGTTCTATACTTAAAACCTGCAGGTAATGTCGCTTCCTGAGAACTCACTAATTTATCAAACGCAATACATAACCCAATTTTTTTAGTAAAATATAAAAGATGATGTCACGCTTAGTAAATAGATAACAAACATGTCACCCTTTAAAATTGCACACACCCCTTCAACAGCGACAAGTGGCGTAAATTTTACTATCAATAGGCAATGTTTTAAAAGCCTTTACAGGTTACCACTGTAGATCTACAGAGGAGTTCTGGTGCTAGAATTACTGCTCATGATCTGACTTTCACAGTGCAACCTCACATGTGTGGGACAATGTTTGCGTGCATGTGGGGGCGACGCATGAATTTTCCTTTGCGCAGAAGCGAATGGGGGCACTTTATTTTCTTTTTATTACAAATTTTGTTTTATTTCTACACTGTTGCTTTCATTATTTTGTTATCACTTTTATTGTTATCACAAGGAATGGAAACATCTTACCGTAGTGACAGCAACAGGCATACGACAGGAACTCTTTATGGAGAGATCTGGGGTCTATAAAACCCCAAATCCCTCTTTAAAAGCATTCAATCACACAAAGTTCAGTGTTTTTAAATGCTTTTGATTTTTGAAAATGGCGCTTGTTGATATGGGGGTAAACAGGAAGTTATGTCAGGTCATCGCTTCCGGGTTACCATAGCCGATAGCTGATCAAAGCCGACCTTGGCTTTGTTCGGCTCTCCCATCAGCCAGTGGAAGCACAGGCTGGTCGCTCAGGACTACCCGGTGGGAGAGAAGAGCCCAAGAAAGCTGTAAAAGCAATCTTTCAGCTAATTAGCTGCTAGAAATACTTTTACAAGAGACGGCCGCTGACTCTAAAAAATGGTACCGGTATAACGCCCATTATTCCAGAATAATCATTTGAAGCCCAGCGATGTACGGGTACAGCGCTTGTCAGCAAGTGGTTAAAAAAAACTTGTTCCAAAAGAAATATGGGAGAAGAGCCCTGACACTGTAGATATGATTCTGAAAATATAGTTTGCCTGGCTGTAATGATGGCATCTAGTCTCAAAGTTTCTTAGGCAGAACAAAAATGCAGCTATGAGGTTAGGACTACTCTGATTTTACTTTCTCCATATTTGTTTTGAGTCAGCGATTCAGAGAATTAGGTATTTAGAAACGATCGGGCAACTAGGAAGAGATTTAAAATTTGCTGGTTACCTTTTCAAGTGCTTTTTACCTGTCTAAAATTCCTACCAAGCTCTCCCTGCTTTGTAGTATTTAGACGGGGACTGTGGAATAACGTTTAACATGATTAAAGTAGTTGTAAAGGCAGAAGGTTTTTTTTTATCATAATGCATTCTATGCATTAAGATAAAAAAAACTTACTGTGTGTAGCAGCCGTCAAGCACCCTAATTACTTAGCTGAGCCCCATCTCTCTCCAGCAATGTCCATGAGTGTTTTAGCCATCCAGGACTCTCCTCCTGATTGACTGAGATACAGCAATGCCGCTATTGGCTCCCACAGCTTTCAATTAAAGTCAGTTAGCCAATCAGAAGAGAAATGGGTGGGGCCAGGGCTCCGTGTCTGAATGGACACACAAATCTGTGACTCGGCTCGGGTGTCCCCATAGCAAGCTGCTTGCTGTGGGGCACTGAAAAGGAGGGAGGAGCCAGGAGCACAGAAGAGGGACCCGAGAAAAGGAGGATATAGGGTGCTTTGTGCAAAACCAAACAAGACTTTACAATAACTTTAACGTTGCCTGATCTGTGCTGGTAGCTCTTCATTATCAGTTGAACTCTGTCTGTCCTAACAAACGTTAACCAATTTACACAGGCCATTGATAATGTAATTTTCTTTCTTTTCAGAAAATCACTTGATTCCACCATCAACACATTCAGTGTTGATGGGGGAATCTCTCCTGCAAAGCTATTGTGTTCTCCTAGAGGGAGGGTGTGGGCAGCCGTCCCTGTCAAGAGAACACAGCGAATTTCTGCTACAATGTAAAAATCTGACATGCTGGCTGTACCAAAGTTTATCGATGGATTAACTTGGGTCTAATCAGCCTACCCATAGATGGTTCGAAAATTGGCCGGTCCTTGCTGAACCACCTGAGATTCAAACCATCAATGATCACTTTTGAATTTGGCCTCCTGCATTTGTATGTTAAAGATATCTAAGTGAGTCCCCAGTCTGTGTGGGGTCACAGACAATGTGATACTTGCTATCTGCAATGGATCACATACTAGCGCACTTTGAAAGACTTTTGTTAAACCAAAGCCCTCCAGTTGCATGGTTACTGGTGAGAGGGCTATCGTTTTCACCAGATCTTCCTTCCAGGTTGGCAGGCTCTGGCAGTTTGAATGGGTGAGCTGCGATGACGTCCCTCTCACAGGAGCCACAATCGCAGCACAGCGCTCCGAAGGGATGGCATTCTCAGTCCCTTCAGAGCGTGCTGGTGATGTCCCTGGCTGCTGAGAAAGTGAATATCTCCTAAAGTGTACACGTTAAGGAGATGAATTCTACCTACAGGTAAGCTTTATTATAAGCTTACCTATAGGTAAAAGTTGCATAGCAGAGTTTACTACCTCTTTATGCACTTTGCCTTTTGTTTGGAGTTTATTAGATTGTAGGGCCTAGAGACTTTTACTGCTGCAGTATGAAATATATTATATAGGAGAGAAATATATAAACAGGCTTCCACTGATGGTCTTTACTTATGAAAATGCTGGCTGACTGACTATCTTGGCGATTCAATGGCTTTGATATTTTCTAAATCCATGACCTGTATATAGTATGAACTGACTCAGAAAGTATTGATGACACCAGGCAACTAGCATTTTTCAATGAATGCCACCATTCCTTTCAGTACAGGTTTCCTTTAAAATAATCTAGAATTTAACAATATGTAGCTTACCGGTGCACAGCAATAACTGAAGTGAAAAGCCGAGGGCTTCCTGGTACCACGTTTGTAAAGATAAACTCAAAACGGGTGTTGTTGCACTTTGTCAATATATAGAGGGCTTCTGTCTGTCCTCGCAATTTCTATTAGACAATTAGAAGAAAGAAAAAAAAACATCATCAAAAAAATTGTAAAACAACTGGTTTAGAAATCTATTATGGAACTTGCCGAGTCCTGGGCTGAATGTATTCCACAGCAGGAAGTCTGTAAGTTTGTGATGTGGCCCCACTGCAAAATCATTCTGGGCCCCCCTGCCTCTCTAATACAATCATAAAAGCAGTTCCTCTAGTGATGCAGAATACAATTCAGGGAATCAAGAAGGATTTTTCCCTGTTGCGGCAAATAGGGCCATGTTTTATAAGGTTTTGTTTGCCTTCCTCTTGATCAACTTTAGGAAAAGGGCTTGTTATATTGAGGCTTTCTATTTATTCTCTTTTCTTTCAATTGGTTGAACTCGATACACATTTTTTGAATTGGTCTAAGTAAATTGTATGGAGGTTCCCTATAAATATACACATTCCTGCTCTTGATGCTGACTGAGCACCAGATTGCTCACATGACCTGCTATGATTATAGACCTGCTTCAAATCTAAGAAGAATTCTCTTATTATTAGATTTTGTTTAGGTTTCATTTGATTGCAGTGTAGAAAAATTGCTTTTTTTCTCTGCACCGCAATAGATGGCGCCGCATGTCACCACACAGCAATGTAACACACCATGCTACTGTGCAGTGACATACAGTGACACTTCAAAAAAAATTTTGAAAAAAAAATAAAAGAATAGAAAACAAGCAATGTGAGGTATTGATAAATGTATCGCACTGCTCCATGTCATAGCACACACTGCGCTGGCTGCCTGCATGTGAATACATTGCACTTTACCACTCAAGCTACTGTGAATGTAGCTTGAGTGGTAAAGCAATGGGGACATAATAGTTGCTTATTTAAAATCTTTAATAATTAGGGGTTAATATCTCCAGCAGAATAACCCCAGATAATTTTCTCTTATTAAATCTATAGAACATAGTTGTAATATTACAAGCATAGCATTACATTTCATAGATCTAAATTACACTTACAGAGTTAGCAGTCCTTGTAGTAATATTTAAAATACAATTGTAGCCGACAGCTAAAAAAAATAAAGAAAGAATATATAAAAATAATTACATTATGAAACAAGTTGTGATATTAGGTCTGAAATATCATGTAATATCAAATACTAATAAGAGAAACTGAAGTCTTCTATGTGAAAATAATCAAATCAGTTTATACTGATTGGAGGGGGGGGGCGGAGAACTTCTGGTGGTCCGTCAATCTGGCCAGAAGTGTGAGTAGGTAAATACCAGGTATCTGCTCCCCCCTTAAAAAAAATAAAAAAATAATAAAAAGTGCCATAAACAGAAGAGGAGGAAGAGAGAAGGGCTTAAAGCAGAACTATCCCTTTAAAAGGTGAATTCCATTTTAACTTTCATTTATTGAGAGTTACGCTTTAAGTTTAAGAAACATTATGTATAGTTAATCAGCCTGGTAGTTTGAACACAAATCCTAAAGTTGACCTTCGGCCACCTGTAAAAATTCACCTTGCATTGGAATAAGCAGAACGTTATTTTGTAGTCCTGCATAATTTCTCACCGCTGTGTTACCATTCCCTGAAGCTGCTTCCCTTCGTCCTTCCTACATTTGCAGCCTCTCTGACATCCTCACATACAATGCAGGACCAGCAGTGCTGCATTTTACGTGGGGATATCAAGGGCATCCCAGATACCAGGAGCGCCTGTGAGAAAAGAGAAGCACTGGCCACTGGAGGAGCAAGAAATAAAAATTTTAAAACAAGATAAAACCAAATTTTCTCAGTGTCTCCACAAATAAGCACCCTTGTAGATAGCCCACAACCAGAAATTATTTCCCGCTGTGATTATAATCAACCAGTCTGGGTGACAATCATCTGAGGATTCAGAACAAAGTAAAATCTCCAATTGGCAGAATGCATGATGTAGTGATTTTTTGTATAGGTTTTTATTGGGTTTTTACATTCAATAAATCAAGAACACAACGTTTTGATTTTACCTGATGAGAACACGTGTTACAGTACAAAACAAACCTATTCTACTTACCAAGGTTGACTCGTGGTAGTGCTATGGAATGCCAAATTATCCGCAGATTAGTCACTAAAAGTCTGCCTGGAAGAAGAATACATACATAAGTAGACAGAAATTCTAAATTACTAGAAGGTGTCAGACCCTGTTCTCCCCTGAGGTGTTCTAGTTAGACCAGGGGTCCCCACATGTTCTAAATGAGGGGCCAGTTTACAGTCCTTCAGACTTCAGGGGGGACCAGACTGTGGCCAGTTGGAGTAGAAAATGTTCTGGTATCAGTGAGAGAAATGGTGCCCCATCACTGGTGTCAGTGGGAGGAATGGTGCCCCATCACTGGTGTCAGTGGGAGCAATGGTGCCCCATCACTGGTGTCAGGGGGGGGGGAATAGTGCCCCATCACTGGTGTCAGTGGGAGGAATAGTACCCCATCATTGCAAGTGTCTAGGCAGATCTGTATTATTATAAAGGACAAATGATCACTAAGGGCATATGAAGGCCTTTTATGGACCTTAAAGTGGTTCTAAAGACAGAAGGTTTTTTTTATCTCAAAGTGATTGTAAAATCTTGTTTGTTTGTTTTTTTTATAAAAATAACAAACATGTTATACCTAACGTTATACCTTAAAGAGGAAGTAAACCCTGATGGGTTTACTTCTTCTTTGTCTCCCTGCAAAGGTAAAGCATAATGGGCTACTATGCATCGCATAGTAGCCCATTATGTGTCACTTACCTGACACAGGAGCCAGCGATGTCACCGCTGTCCCGTCATATGAAGCGTCCATCTTCTTCCGGGTATCGCTGCTCTGGCCACTCACAGCGCCGGAGCAGCGATGACGTCACTCCCGCGCATGCGCATGGGAGCCGCCACTAACGGCATATCGGTGTTAACAGCGGCAGCATGCACCGTCGACAGCCGTGACTGTCTTTTAGTAGGTTTAGGAGATATTTCTTGGACCTACAGGTAAGCCTTAATCTAGGCTTACCTGTAGGTCAAAGTGGTTTGTAAGGTTTTACAATCACTTTAACTGCTCTGTGAAGTGGTTTGCACAGGGCAGCTCAGATCCTCCTCTTCTTGGGTCCCTCTTCTGTGCTCCTGGTCCCTCCCTCCTGTCGAGTGCCCCAACGGCAAGCAGCTTGCTATGGGGGCACTCAAGCCGAGTCACAGCTTCCTGTGTCCAGACACGGAGTGGTGGCCCCACTCCTCTATCTCCTGATTTACTCTGACATTTTAAATCGGCATTTCCGACATACAAAATTTGAGATCTGGATCTCAAATTTTCCGACAACAAAATCTGTTGGAAATTCCGAAGCACAAAGTTCTACGCATGCTCAGAATCAAGCAGAAGATCCGCACTGGCTATTGAACTTCAATTTTCTCAGCTCGTCGTACGTCACCGCATTCTTGACATTCGGAATTTTTCTACAACACCGTGTGTATGCAAGACAAGTTTGAGCCAACATCCGTCGGAAAAAATACCCTGCATTTTGTTGTCAGAATGTCCGATTGTGTGTACGCAGCATCAGGCTTGCCATACGTTATACAATTTTCCTTTAGATTTAACAAACCATATAATATGAGTTCAAACCCAAACACTATTAATTTGTATGCAATCAGGCAGGCCCTTTAATTTGAATAAAATCCAAAACGGTCACCACAGAAAACAAATGATCATATAACAAAAGTAGATTTACCTCGATCACCATTGTTTCCCTTAGTGTCTTCAATAGAATCTAAGCAGTCTATTAGCACTTCTCCGGGTCTCATTTTCATTTGTCTCGGGAAAGAATAACACACACATACAAAAATTAATAAGGATTGAAACACAAATGTGCAGTACAACAGACACAAACATGGATCAGCCTGCTTTCAGCATCTATGATCTGAAGGAATCATATCAGAGCTTTATTTGTCAAGTGGAGATGATTGTTCACCATTAAATGCTGGATCGTTTGCATCTGATGTCCCTGCGTTTGTCAGATGGGTATTTAGCTGCAAATTTTTACATGGCAGTCTTCAGAAGAAATAGAAGTAACATCCACCGTTTTTATAATATGGCGGATGTCACCACCCAACAGATCCGCACTGCTTTGTAAGTCAGCCATTGCTGCCAGCAGGGTCCCATGCAAAACCATACGTCTGTATGCATGAGCCCTATAATTTACCTTAATGTGCGAGACCCAAAAACTGGTAAATGGAGGACGGGCTGATGAATGAAAGGTCCATGTCCCTATGACAGGTTCAGTGGCTTGTATTAATATCGCTGCAGCACCCAGTGGGGACAGAGGCCTAAAGACTTCAAGGAACATAGGGCACTATCAGCACAATATGATATCTAGTGCTAGTTAAAAAAACAAAACAAAACAAAAAAAAAGGTAAATCTAAGTTTTAAGTACATGTCTGAAGGGCTGTGGTAGGAATGTAAAAGCTGCACAATATGTATATTACTATAAACATACAGGAACATACCCCCAATTATACCATTCTGTATAAATAGGCACAGAATGAAACAGTGTTATGCCCTAATAACTTAAATTGAAGTGTATAAATAGCGAATTAGAATAAATAGCGGGTATACCAAACCATTATAAATGAGCAGAGCTAGGCTTTACAAGACGGTACTTCCTTTAGATTTAGCACAAGAATCAGATTATCTATCAGACATTTAATCAGATTAAACAACATCAGCTAGCAAGGTCAGATAAAGCAAGGGTAGTATATAGATACTGGGAGAAGAATACTGGTATATAGATACTGGGATACAAATACTGGTATATATATATATATATATATATATATATATATATATATATATATATATATATATATATATATATACTGGGATACAAATACATATATATACTGGGATACAAATATATGGATTCTGGGATACAAATACTGGTATATAAATGCTGGTATATAGATACTGGGATATAAATACTGGATACAAATACTGTTATATATATACTGGGATACAAATAATGGTATATAGATACTGGGATATTAATACTGGTATATTTATACTGGGATACAAATACTGGTATAATTATATTGATTCTTGGATACAAATACTGGTATATAGATACTGGGATACAAATAATGGTATATATATACTGGGATACAAATACTGGTATATCGATTCTGGGAAAATAACACAGGGCTAAGGATTCTGGTATAAGAATATTGGTATATGGAGCCTGGGATAAGGATACTAGGATAACAACACTGGGATAAGGATACTGGTATAAGAATATTGGGATAGGAATACTGGAAAATGGCTATTGGGATAAGAATAGGAGCCATGGGGTCCGCAGGTAGGGGTAAGGGAGGGCCATTGCCCCCCCCCAGAATCGTCAAGGTGTTGCAGTTGCCAGCTGCAATGGCCACCGCTGACTTTTTCTGAGTTAGCCAGCCGATCTCTGTCCTGACACATCTGATGTCCCTCCCTCACCCCCCGCCTGATCATTGGATGAAATGGCTCGGCTGTTCCGCCTCTCCTCTTCAGTGATTGGCTGCCTGCCTGTATAAGTATTCTGTAGATTCGGCCGGCGCCACCCACTCAGTGCAGTCAGTGGCCGAGCCGCTGAGTGATACGCTGCCAGTGCCTACTTATTATCTCATCACAGGAAAGTAGTAGTTGAGCTTCATGAGAAACGAAGTTCTAAAACATCTGGGGTGCCAGGGTTCGCCATCACTGCTCTAGGCTATATGTATATGGGCATGGACTGGTGGGATGCCTGGCCTGAGTAACTTCCAATACAAAGTGAAGCTGAATTATTTCTAAAGCCCCATCATACACACTATCATTTTTCTGAGTTTTTCCTTCTGCTTTACCAAAACCATATAATATGAGGTCAAACCTTAGGAGTTTCAGTTTGTATGCAATCAGGCAGGCCCTTCTACTACATGGTTTTGGTAAATCTGAAGACAAAAATCAGCCGAAAAACTGATAGTGTGTATGGGGCTTTACACATACAGTATACGTTTCCACTGGAAAGATATATGTGTTATATCAGAGATAATTCAGCATTACTTTGTATTGGAAAGGCATACCATTATCCTCCCTATTGATGACACTATGCCAGTTGCTCGGTATCCTCCCTGTGGATGACACTATTCCAGTTGCTCGGTATCCTGCCCATTTCTGACACTATTCCAGTTTCTCGGTATTCTGCCCATTGCTGACACTATTCCAGTTGCTCGGTACCCTGCCCATTGCTGACACTTTTCCAGCTGCTCGGTATCCTGCCCATTGCTGACACTATTCCAGTTGCTCGGTATCCTCCCTATTGATGACACCATTCCATTTGCTCGGTATCCTGCCCATTGCTGACACTATTCCAGTTGCTCAGTATCCTCCTCATTGCTAACACTATTCCAGTGGCTAGGTATCCTCCCTATTGATGACACTATTCCAGTTGCTCGGTACCCTCCCTATTGATGACACTATTCTAGTTGCTCTGTATCCTCCTCATTGCTGACATTATTCCAGTTGCTCGGTATCCTGCCCATTGCTGACACTATTCCAGTTGCTCGGTATCCTCCCCATTGATGACACCATTCCAGTTGCTCGGTATCCTGCCCATTGCTGACACTATTCCAGTTTCTCCGTATCCTGCCCATTGATGACACTATTCCAGTTGCTCGGTATCTTCCCCATTGATGACACTATTCCAGTTGCTCTGTATCCTCCCTATTGATGACACTATTCCAGTTGCTCGGTGTCCTGCCCATTGACGACGCTATTCTAGTTGCTCAGTATCCTCCTCATTGCTGACACTATTCCAGTTGCTCGGTATCCTTCCTATTGATGACACTATTCCAGTTGCTCAGTATCCTTCCTATTGATGACACTATTCCAGTTGCTCGGTATACTGCCCATTGCTGACACTATTCCAGTTGCTCGGTATCCTGCCCATTGCTGACACTATTCCAGTTGCTCGGTATCCTCCCCATTGATGACACTATTCCAGTTGCTCGGTATCCTGCCCATTGCTGACACTATTCCAGTTGCTCGGTATCCTGCCCATTGATGACACTATTCCAGTTGCTCAGTATCTTCCCCATTGATGACACTATTCCAGTTGCTCGTTATCTTCCCCATTGATTACAATAT
Source organism: Lithobates pipiens (assembly GCF_037356315.1). Taxonomy (NCBI): domain Eukaryota; kingdom Metazoa; phylum Chordata; class Amphibia; order Anura; family Ranidae; genus Lithobates; species Lithobates pipiens. Next base: position 96,887,498 of record NW_027507784.1, on the reverse strand, counting down.
TCCAGTTGCTCTGTATCCTCCCTATTGATGACACTATTCTAGTTGCTCGGTATCCTCCTCATTGCTGACATTATTCCAGTTGCTCGGTATCCTGCCCATTGCTGACACTATTCCAGTTGCTCGGTATCCTCCCCATTGATGACACTATTCCAGTTGCTCGGTATCCTGCCCATTGCTGACACTATTCCAGTTGCTCGGTATCCTGCCCATTGATGACACTATTCCAGTTGCTCGGTATCCTCCTCATTGCTGACATTATTCCAGTTGCTCGGTATCCTGCCCATTGCTGACACTATTCCAGTTGCTCAGTATCTTCCCCATTGATGACACTATTCCAGTTGCTCAGTATCTTCCCCATTGATGACACTATTCCAGTTGCTCGGTATCTTCCCCATTGATGAAACTATTCCAGTTGCTCGTTATCTTCCCCATTGATTACAATATTCCAGTTGCCCACGTATCCTCCCTATTGATGACACTATTCCAGTTGCTCGGTATCCTGCCCATTGATGACACTATTCTAGTTGCTCGGTACTGCCCATTGCTGACACTATTCCAGTTGCTCTGTATCCTCCTCATTGCTGACACTATTCCAGTTGCTCGGTACCCTCCCTATTGATGACACTATTCCAGTTGCTCGGTGTCCTCCTCATTGCTGACACTATTCTAGTGGCTCGGTATCCTGCCCATTGCTGACACTATTCCAGTTGCTCGGTATCCTCCCTATTGATCACACTATTCCAGTGGCTCGGTATCCTGCCCATTGCTGACACTATTCCAGTTGCTCGGTATCCTCCCTATTGATCACACTATTCCAGTTGCTCGGTATCCTCTGTGCTCCGTCAGTACACCCCGGACACTCACTGTGGAGAGATATCAAAGCGGACATCGCGGTCCTCCCATAGAGCGTCCAGTACAGACAACATTCTGCTCCGGCCTGTTCGGGGGCTGAAGGTTAGACGCCGGCTCCGGTTACCACGGTAACCCCTCACGGAACCCTAGACGTAGATTGCGGAGTGCGCCTGCTCAGGGCACGTAATACGACATCACGTCAGAACCTCTCCCGGTGTTCTGGCGTATACGCAGCGGACACTATCGGATGGAGGACGTTATATGACAAGACACCTGAGCCTCCACAATGTGTTACTTGCTGGGATAGGCTGCACCTCCTCGCTCCCTCCCCGCTCTTACCATTGATGTATATTTGCATACAGAGGGGCGGGGCGAGGAGGTGCAGAAGGTCCGCACACTATACAGCGCAGAGACTGTATTATGGGGGAGGAAACAAATGTGGAGACAGGAGGGGATCCCTTCTGATGTGTGCTCCGCTCTGTTGGGGGAAAAGTTATAAGAGGGGTGGGTGATGGCTGTGATGGGGACACAGTTGTGGGGGAGGGCGATGGCTCTGATGGTTACAAAAAAATGTGTGGGGAGGGAGGAGGGGCTCTGATGGGGACATCAATTTGCAGAGGAAAAGCTAATGGGGACACAAATGTGCAGGGAGACTCTGATGGGAAGATGTAAGGCATTTAGGTATGGGCAGAGGACACAGGGGCACCATGGAGCCACACACATTTTATTCTATTCCACTGCTGCAGATTTATTTATAAATTATTATTTTTTGGTTGATGACGCGAGTATGTGTAAAATATACTATGTGTAAAATATACTATGTGTAAAATATATGTAGCAACCATGACCCTTTGTAGGGCGGCCTTAAAGAGGAGCTGCACCTATAAAAAAAATATTAAAAGCCAGCAGCTACTAATATTGCAGCTGCTGACTTTTAATAAAATCACACTTACCTGTCCCAGGTTCCAGCGATGTCGGCGGCAGATGACGAGCGATCGCTCGTCTCGCTGCTGCCACCGCCGCCATCCTCTGTCAGGGAATCGGGAAGTGAAGCATGACGGCTTCACTGGCCTGTTCCCTACTGCGCATGCGCGAGTCGCGCTGCGCGTCTCTTATGGTCCCCCGCTGTGTCTCTGGGAACTGTGTGTTTCCCAGAACACAATGGGGGGGGGGGGGGGGCGGAGCGTCTGCGGCGGTCTGGCCGGAAGTGGGTGAAGTTACCTGGATTATCCAGGTAACTGCACCCCCCTCCCCCCTGAAAGGTGCCGATTGTGGCACCGGAGGGGGGGAGGGATAAGATTAGCGGAACTTCCCCTTTAGGGTGAAGAACCGCTTTAACTTACTGGGCTTAAAGGTTACCGCCGCTTGGCTTGTCCTTCCACGTCTAGGGGTTCCCAGGGTTGATACCCAACAACTTGGACGCTGACACCATTAAAGTCCTTTTGAAAGGTTTTATTTTGCAGTGGTAACATCCAATAACACAGTCTCTCATGGGAACAGAGGGCACAGGTGAAGAACTCAGGCACCTTGAACTGCAGGTCTAGCAAAGTCTCTAATTCCACCCAGAGAGTAGCCACTCGCAGCTGGGTACTTCAAGGCTGAACAGATCTCTAGCCAGAGATCATGGCAGTCAGCACGTTGACTCAAAACTTGAAACAATCCTATGAATGTGTACAAGTTGTATCTAAGGGTGAACAGGAACCTTTTTTCTCAGTACCTGGAACGTTTTCTGTCTCCTTAATAGTACTGGAAAAAGCGTGAATTCGTCCATGTACTTCCCAACTCAGTAACCAGGCACTTCTTAGGATGCCACTTGTCGCCCCTCCTCCGAAGAGTCCTCTCCCGGTCACTTCCACGAGCTGTGGTGCCCCTCCAAGCCGAGAGCACACCCGGACACCTTGAATCCTCCCTCAGTTACTGCGCCTCGGACGAGCCGGTTCCAAGACTCGAGAACAGATGGATCCCTACCCCCAGACCAGGCGGGTCTATTGGGGGCAACTAACAGGAACATGTTGCGGGATGTCGAACACCCCGTGACCGGAACCCCTCACGGTGCTACCCCGGTCCTGGAACAAGAACAGACCTCACAAACTCCTCTCCTGAACACGTGACCTCACAAACTCCTTAAGTACCCCTTCCCAGACTCCCCAGTAGGGATGAGCCGAACACCCCCGGTTCGGTTCGCACCAGAACTTTCGAACGGACCCCAAATTCGAACGAACTTTAGAACCCCATTGACTTCTATGGGACTCGAACGTTCGAAATTAAAAGTGCTAATTTTAATGGCTAATATGCAAGATACTGTCCTAAAAAGGGTTTGGGGACCTGGCTCCTGCCCGAGGGGACATGGGTCAATGCCTAAAATTATTTTAAAAAACGGCCGTTTTGGCGGCAGCACTGATTTTAATTACGATTAAAGTGAAAAAAAAAGTGAAATATTCCTTTAAATATGGTGCCTGGGGGGTGTCTGTAGTATGCCTGTGAAGTGCCACGTGTTTCCCGTGTTTAGAACAGTCCCTGCACAAAATGACATTAAACAGAAATAACATCTGAAAACTGCTTGCGGTTTTAATGTTATATCTGGTTCCTGCAATATGGTTGAAAACCATTGAGAAAAATGGCATGGGTAGCCCTCCCTGCCCATTACCAGCCCCTTTGGGTCTTGTACGCATATCAAGGGGAACCCCGTACCCATATTAAAAAAAGGAAATGCGTGTGGCCCCCAGGCCTTATATACTCAGAACAGCAGTATACAGGCGGTGCAAACAAGACAGGGACTGTGTAGGTTTGTTGTGTTAAGTTGAATCTGTTTGTAATTTTCAACTGGTACATTTTTAAAGTGTAGCTCCAGTCAAAAAAACTATTTTTAAGCTTTTTGGAAAACATAGGGAAGGGTTATCACCCCTGTATAATTTGTTTTGTCGTCCATCTTTTTTCATCTCACTTGCTGTTGTCTCCTTCCGTTTGCAAGTAGGAGATGTTTGTAAATTGGATGTTTGAAAGTAGGGGCCTGCTCTATATGCTCTGCAGAAATGGCGGAACAAGGTGTTGGTTTTGCCACAACATTGTAAGCCCTCAAAGTGACTCTTGGTGGGCGCTGGAGTGCCCTGCTGTGAACGATTATATCAAGAATTGTAATTACATGCCATTGTTGAACAGTGGTAGAAAAATTGACCTTTGGTGGTTGTGGTGCTGGTGCCACAACACTATAAGTCCTCACAGTTACTCTGGGTGGGCACAGGAACGGGCCCTCCTGTGATATATTATATCAAGAATTGTAATTACATGTCCCTGTTAAACAGGGGCAGAAAAATTGGGCCCTAGGCACTGGTGCTGGTGCCACGACACTGCAACCTCTCCCATATTCTCTATTTTTATTGCAGGAATTAGCCCTACTGCAAAGCATTGCATCAAAAATTGTACTTAAACGCTCCTGTTAAACAGGGGCAGAAAAATTGGGTCTTAGGCACTGGTGCTGGTGCCACGACACTGCAACCTCTCCCATATACTCTAGTTTTATTGCAGGAATTAGCCCTGCTGCAAAGCATTGCATCAAAAATTGTACTTTAAGGCCCCTGTTAAACAGGGGCAGAAAAATTGGGCTGATGGCATCACCCAGAACCAGAAATGTTCTTCCAACATATCAGCGGAGGAGGAAGAGGATAGACAATCAACATAACAGGACAGTCACTCAGCATCAGCATAGGCAGTCTTGAAGGGATGTGATATTTCAAAAAAAATTATTCGGTTACATCAGCTTCAGGTGCTTGGTAGCTGTGGGTGATCCAAGACTGATTCATCTTGATGAAGGTCAGTCGATCAACTGATTCGGTGGACAGGCGCACCCTGTGATCGGCAACAAAGCCACCAGCAGCACTGAAGGTGCGTTCCGAAAGAACGCTGGATGCAGGACAGGCCAGTTGCTAAATTGCATACTGTGCAAGCTCTGGCCAGTGATCCATCCTCAAGACCCACTAAGCCAGAGGATTTTTGGTGGGAAAGGTGTCCAAGTCTGACCTTGCCACTAGGTATTCCTGCACCATGTAAATCAGACGCTGGCGATGGTTGCTGGAACCGATCATACCTTGGGGCTGCGGACTAAAAAATTGAAAGCATCAGTCAGACGGCCACCTTCTCCACCGCTCCTTCTGACCGATGCCTCAGCAACACGTTGTCCAGGACCAGGAGTTTGTAACCTCCCAGTCTCTGGGAACGCGTTGCACAGACCTTTCTGCAAGGCCTCCCGGAGATGTCTCATCCTCTGCTCCCTCTGCGATGGCAAGATAAGGTCGGCAACCTTACCCTTGTACCGTGGATTAAGGAGAGTGGCCAGCCAGTAATGGTCCCTCTCCTTGATCCGAAGAATACGAGGATCCTTCCGCAGGCTTTGCTGGATCAGGGAGGCCATGCAGCGTAGGTTAGCTGAGGCATTCGGTCCGGAGTCCTCTGGGTCACTAAGGGCAACATGATCCGCAGCTACCTCCTCCCAGCCACGTACAAGTCCACGTGTTTCTTGGGACTGTAAATCATCCCTACAAGACTGCTGCTGCTGATGCTGAGTGCCAGCCTCCACCTCCATGCTGACACAATCATCCTCCTCCTCCTCTTCCTCCTCCTCATCCTCTTCCTGTGTGATGGGTGGCACAGCAGGAACACTGTCTGGATAAAGGGGGCCTTGAGAGGCGATGGCTCTGATGGTAACAAAAAAAAAAATGTGTGGGGAGGGAGGAGGGGCTCTGATGGGGACATCAATTTGCAGAGGAAAAGCTAATGGGGACACAAATGTGCAGGGAGACTCTGATGGGAAAATGTAAGGCATTTAGGTATGGGCAGAGGACACAGGGGCACCATGGAGCCACACACATTTTATTCTATTCCACTGCTGCAGATTTATTTATAAATGATTTTTTTTTGGTTGATGACGCGAGTATGTGTAAAATATACTATGTGTAAAATATACTATGTGTAAAATATATGTAGCAACCATGACCCTTTGTAGGGCAGCCTTAAAGAGGAGCTGCACCTAAAAGAAAAATATTAAAAGCCAGCAGCTACTAATATTGCAGCTGCTGACTTTTAAAAAAATCACACTTACCTGTCCCAAGTTCCAGCGATGTCGGCGGCAGATGACGAGCGATCGCTCGTCTCGCTGCTGCCACCGCCGCCATCCTCTGTCAGGGAATCGGGAAGTGAAGCATGACGGCTTCACTGCCCGGTTCCCTATTGCGCATGCGCGAGTCGCGCTGCGCGTCTCTTATGGTCCCCCGCTGTGTCTCTGGGAACTGTGTGTTTCCCAGAACACAACGGGGGGGGGGGGTTGGCGGAGTGTCTGCGGGGGTCTGCGGCGGTCCCCCCTTAAAGGTGCCGATTGTGGCACCGGAGGGGGGGAGGGATAAGATTAGCGGAACTTCCCCTTTAGGGTGAAGAACCGCTTTAACTTACTGGGCTTAAAGGTTACCGCCGCTTGGCTTGTCCTTCCACGTCTAGGGGTTCCCAGGGTTGATACCCAACAACTTGGACGCTGACACCATTAAAGTCCTTTTGAAAGGTTTTATTTTGCAGTGGTAACATCCAATAACACAGTCTCTCATGGGAACAGAGGGCACAGGTGAAGAACTCAGGCACCTTGAACTGCAGGTCTAGCAAAGTCTCTAATTCCACCCAGAGAGTAGCCACTCGCAGCTGGGTACTTCAAGGCTGAACAGATCTCTAGCCAGAGATCATGGCAGTCAGCACGTTGACTCAAAACTTGAAACAATCCTATGAATGTGTACAAGTTGTATCTAAGGGTGAACAGGAACCTTTTTTCTCAGTACCTGGAACGTTTTCTGTCTCCTTAATAGTACTGGAAAAAGCGTGAATTCGTCCATGTACTTCCCAACTCAGTAACCAGGCACTTCTTAGGATGCCACTTGTCGCCCCTCCTCCGAAGAGTCCTCTCCCGGTCACTTCCACGAGCTGTGGTGCCCCTCCAAGCCGAGAGCACACCCGGACACCTTGAATCCTCCCTCAGTTACTGCGCCTCGGACGAGCCGGTTCCAAGACTCGAGAACAGATGGATCCCTACCCCCAGACCAGGCGGGTCTATTGGGGGCAACTAACAGGAACATGTTGCGGGATGTCGAACACCCCGTGACCGGAACCCCTCACGGTGCTACCCCGGTCCTGGAACAAGAACAGACCTCACAAACTCCTCTCCTGAACACGTGACCTCACAAACTCCTTAAGTACCCCTTCCCAGACTCCCCAGTAGGGATGAGCCGAACACCCCCCGGTTCGGTTCGCACCAGAACTTTCGAACGGACCCCAAATTCGAACGAACTTTAGAACCCCATTGACGTCTATGGGACTCGAACGTTCGAAATTAAAAGTGCTAATTTTAATGGCTAATATGCAAGATACTGTCCTAAAAAGGGTTTGGGGACCTGGCTCCTGCCCCAGGGGACATGGGTCAATGCCTAAAATGTTTTTAAAAATGGCCGTTTTGGCAGCAGCACTGATTTTAATGATGATTAAAGTGAAAAAAAAAGTGAAATATTCCTTTAAATATGGTGCCTGGGGGGTGTCTGTAGTATGCCTGTGAAGTGCCACGTGTTTCCCGTGTTTAGAACAGTCCCTGCACAAAATGACATTAAACAGAAATAACATCATTGAAAACTGCTTGCGGTTTTAATGTTATATCTGGTTCCTGCAATATGGTTGAAAACCATTGAGAAAAATGGCATGGGTAGCCCTCCCTACCCATTACCAGCCCCTTTGGGTCTTGTACGCATATCAAGGGGAACCCTGTACCCATATTAAAAAAAGGAAATGCGTGTGGCCCCCAGGCCTTATATACTCAGAACAGCAGTATACAGGCGGTGCAAACAAGACAGGGACTGTGTAGGTTTGTTGTGTTAAGTTGAATCTGTTTGTAATTTTCAACTGGTACATTTTTAAAGTGTAGCTCCAGTCAAAAAAACTATTTTTAAGCTTTTTGGAAAACATAGGGAAGGGTTATCACCCCTGTATAATTTGTTTTGTCGTACATCTTTTTTCATCTCACTTGCTGTTGTCTCCTTCCGTTTGCAAGTAGGAGATGTTTGTAAGTTGGATGTTTGAAAGTAGGGGCCTGCCCTATATGCTCTGCAGAAATGGCGGAACAAGGTGTTGGTTTTGCCACAACATTGTAAGCCCTCAAAGTGACTCTTGCTGGGCGCTGGAGCGCCCTGTTGTGAACGATTATATCAAGAATTGTAATTACATGCCATTGTTGAACAGTGGTAGAAAAATTGACCTTTGGTGGTTGTGGTGCTGGTGCCACAACACTATAAGTCCTCACCGTTACTCTGGGTGGGCACAGGAATGGGCCCTCCTGTGAAATATTATATCAAGAATTGTAATTACATGTCCCTGTTAAACAGGGGCAGAAAAATTGGGCCCTAGGCACTGGTGCTGGTGCCACGACACTGCAACCTCTCCCATATACTCTAGTTTTATTGCAGGAATTAGCCCTGCTGCAAAGCATTGCATCAAAAATTGTACTTAAACACCCCTGCTAAACAGGGGCAGAAAAATTGTGCCTTAGGCACTGGTGCTGGTGCCACGACACTGCAACCTCTCCCAAATACTCTAGTTTTATTGCAGGAATTAGCCCTGCTGCAAAGCATTGCATCAAAAATTGTACTTAAACGCTCCTGTTAAACAGGGGCAGAAAAATTGGGCCTTAGGCACTGGTGCTGGTGCCACGACACTGCAACCTCTCCCATATACTCTAGTTTTATTGCAGGAATTAGCCCTGCTGCAAAGCATTGCATCAAAAATTGTACTTTAACGCCCCTGTTAAACAGGGGCAGAAAAATTGGGCTGATGGCATCACCCAGAACCAGAAATGTTCTTCCAACATATCAGCGGAGGAGGAAGAGGATAGACAATCAACATAACAGGACAGTCACTCAGCATCAGCATAGGCAGTCTTGAAGGGATGTAATATTTCAAAAAAAATTATTCGGTTACATCAGCTTCAGGTGCTTGGTAGCTGTGGGTGATCCAAGACTGATTCATCTTGATGAAGGTCAGTCGATCAACTGATTCGGTGGACAGGCGCACCCTGTGATCGGTAACAAAGCCACCAGCAGCACTGAAGGTGCGTTCCAAAAGAACGCTGGATGCAGGACAGGCCAGTAGCTCAATTGCATACTGTGCAAGCTCTGGCCAGTGATCCATCCTCAAGACCCACTAAGCCAGAGGATTTTTGGTGGGAAAGGTGTCCAAGTCTGACCTTGCCCCTAGGTATTCCTGCACCATGTAAATCAGACGCTGGCGATGGTTGCTGGAACTGATCATACCTTGGGGCTGCGGACTAAAAAATTGTCTGAAAGCATCAGTCAGACGGCCACCTTCTCCACCGCTCCTTCTGACCGATGCCTCAGCAACACGTTGTCCAGGACCAGGAGTTTGTAACCTCCCAGTCTCTGGGAACGCGTTGCACAGACCTTTCTGCAAGGCCTCCCGGAGATGTCTCATCCTCTGCTCCCTCTGCGATGGCAAGATAATGTCGGCAACCTTACCCTTGTACCGTGGATCAAGGAGAGTGGCCAGCCAGTAATGGTCCCTCTCCTTGATCCGAAGAATACGAGGATCTTTCCGCAGGCTTTGCTGGATCAGGGAGGCCATGCAGCGTAGGTTAGCTGAGGCATTCGGTCCGGAGTCCTCTGGGTCACTAAGGGCAACATGATCCGCAGCTACCTCTTCCCAGCCACGTACAAGTCCACGTGTTTCTTGGGACTGTAAATCATCCCTACAAGACTGTTGCTGCTGCTGCTGATGCTGAGTGCCAGCCTCCACCTCCATGCTGACACAATCCTCCTCCTCCTCCTCTTCCTCCTCATCCTCTTCCTGTGTGATGGGTGGCACAGCAGGAACACTGTCTGGATAAAGGGGGCCTTGAGAGGCAAGGAAGTCCTCCTCTTCCTGCCTCTGTTCTGCCTCAAGTGCCCTGTCCAGTATTCCACGCAGCGTATGCTCCAAGAGGTGGACAAGAGGTACAGTGTCACTGATGCATGCACTGTCACTGCTCACCATCCTTGTGGCCTCCTCAAACGGTGACAGGACAGTGCATGCATCCCTGATCATGCCCCACTGGCGTGGTGAGAAAAAAAACCGAGCTCCCCTGACCCTGTCCTGGTGCCGTAGTCGCACAGGTACTCATTGATGGCCCTCTGCTGCATGTGCAGCCGCTGCAGCATGGCCAACGTTGAGTTCCACCTGGTGGGCATGTCACATATAAGGCGGTTCTTGGGCAGGTTCAACTCCTTTTGGAGCTCAGCCAGCCAAGCACAGGCATTAAATGATCGGCGGAAATGCACACAGACTTTCCTGGCCTGCTTCAGTACATCCTGTAAGCCGGGGTACCTGCCCAAGAACCACTGCACCACCAGGTTAAGGACGTGAGCTACACAGGGCACATGGGTCAGTTGTTCCTGTCAGAGGGCGGAGAGGAGGTTGGTGTCATTGTCACAAACCACCATTCCTGGCTTAAGCTGGCGTGGCATCAACCACCTCTCGGCCTGCCACTGCAGAGCTGACAAAACATCCGCCCCAGTGTGGCTCCTGTCCCCCAAACAAACCAGCGCAAGCACGGCATGGCATCATTTTGCCTGCATACTTGCGTAGCCCCTGGAACGCCTACGGAGCACCGCTGGTTCTGAGGACAGAGCACTGGAAGAGGCCATGGAGGAAGAAGAAGAGGAGGGGGTGGAGGAGAGAGGTGTGTCACAACCAATAGTAGCATTTTGGAGGGGTGGTGGCGGAACAACCTCCAACACTACTGCACCTTGTCCTGCATCCTTCCCAGCTGCCAGAAGAGTGACCCAATGGGCCGTGAAAGACAGGTAACGTCCCTGTCCATGCCTGCTGGACCATGAGTCAGCGGTAATATGCACCTTACCGCTGACCGCCCTGTCCAGCGAGGCAAGGACATTGCCTTCCACATGCCGGTAGAGAGCCGGAATCGCCTTCCGTGAGAAAAAGTGGCGTTTGGGGACCTGCCACTGAGGAACCGCACATTGTACAAACTCACGGAAGGGGGCCGAGTCTACCAACTGAAAAGGCAGCAGTTGAAGTGCTAGCAATTTAGCCAAGCTAGCATTCAACCGCTGGGCATGTGGATGGCTGGGAGTGAATTTCTTTCGCCGGTCCAGCAGCTGGGGCAGGGACATTTGTCTGCTATAATCGGACGTGGGTGTACCGCTAGCAGAGTGCCCGGAAGCACTTGCCTGTGACACACCTAATTGTACACCTTCATTCCTCTCAGAGCAGGTTTCAGAGAGGACTGAAGGTCTAGTGGGGTTGGAGATGCCAGCTGATGAGGAGCAAGGAGAGGTCTGCTTTGTTTTTTGGTGTGGGTCTTTGAGGTACGCTTGCCAACGAGCTGCATGGCAGGTCAACATATGTCTGGTCAAGCATGTGGTGCCCAAGCGGCTGATGTTTTGGCCACGCGAGATACGCTTGAGACATATGTTGCAAATAGCAGCGGTGCGATCTGATGCACTCGTCTCAAAAAAGGCCCACACCAAAGAACTTTTAGAATAACACGCAGAGGCAGCGCCCTGCACAGGCGGAGCTCTGCGGTGTGATTCAGTCGGTGTGCTGCCCCTAAGCTGGCCCCGGAGGGCATCCTGCCTCGTTGGACATGTGCCTCCTCCTCCTCCTCTCTCCTACCAGGCACCCATGTGGAGTCAGTGCCCTCATCATCCCCTCCCTCTTCATCTCTGTAGCAAACCTGGCAGTATGCTGCAGCTTGTGGAACATGACTGCCAAATTGTTGTCCTTCTTGAGCATCCCCTCTCTCTGCGCTCACGCTACTGCCTTCCTCTAGCTGAGTGTCATCATCAGAGCCCACAAAACACTGGGCATCCTCCTGGAGCATGTACCCAACACTGTGCTCAAAGAGTACAGGAGACTCATCAGGAGGACGTGATGGGTCTAGGGAAGGAGTCACTGATGATGACATTGAGAGGAGGGAAGACGATGCGTTGGCAGCTGCTTTGCTAGTACCCTGAGACTGGGTGAGAGAGGATGAGGAGGATGAAGAGGGCTTGGTCATCCACTCTACCAAGTCGTTGGCATGTTGCGGTTCAACATGTCCAGCTGCCGAAAAGAAGGACAAGCGTGTCCCATGGCCACGTGCTGATGACAATGCACCACATCCACGACCAGCACTGTTGTCTCTAGACACAGAGCCTGCTTGCCCTCTTTTATCGTCTCGCGCCTGTCTGCCTCTCCTTGCTGGCCTTCCAGACATGGTAATGGCCTGAAGGGAGTTGGGTAAAACAGCAGTGTAATGGAGTCACACAACACCCACTAAGCCCTGCAGATGACTCTATTAGAGAACAGCAATAAACGGTAGATACAGGTGTATATTGTGCTGGAGTCACACAACACCCACTAACTCCTGCAGATGCCTTTATTATAGAACACCAGAGATAAAGGGGTATACTGTAATTGAGTCACACAACACCCACTAAGCCCTGCAGATGCCTCTATTAGAGAACAGCAATAAAGGGTAGATACAGGTGTATATTGTGCTGGAGGCACAAAAAACCCACTAACTCCTGCAGATGCCTTTATTATAGAACACCAGAGATAAAGGGGTATATACAGATGTATACTGTGCTGTGCTGGAGGCACACACAACTTCCAATAACTCCTGCAGATGGCAAGTGGGCTCAAATAGAGAAGAGCTATGTAGGTGGATATAGCGGTGTGTACTGGGTACAGAGCATGCAGACAGCACGCACAAGCTCCTAACACTACTGACTGCAAGCTCTATTATAAAAGATAGATCACTAGCTATATAGGTGAGGTGAATATAGCGGTGTATACTGCGGTCAGGGCACACAGACAAAAACCACTACAGAAGAGCAAGATCGAAAATCGGCCGATAACGATCGGTGTGTACTGTGTTGAAGGTACACAGAACACCCACCAACTGCTTCAGACGCCAACACACTACACTAGGCCGCCGCGCTGGCGGCCTTATATAGTGTTGGGCGTGTACTACACAGCCTGAGCTAAGATTGGCCACAGGCATCCTGCCTGTGGCCAATCATGGCTCTCTTCGCTGCTGGCGCTGTGATTGGCCAAGCATGCGGGGTCACAGTGCATGCTTGGCCAATCAAGAGCCAGCAATGCACTGCGATGACGCAGTGCAATGTGGGCCGTGAGCGCCACACGAATTTGGCGCGAACGGTCCATAACGTTCGGAATTCGCCGAATGGGCGAACAGCCGATGTTCGAGTCGAACGTATGTTCGATTCGAACACGAAGCTCATCCCTACTCCCCAGCATGCCCCGGCACTCCCACTGATTGGTTCCGAGAAAGTTGATACTTAAAACGCCTAACCAGGCCTGGTTCTGGCCTGTCATGTGCACCTCACTGTTCATATGACCAGGCAGAACTACTAACACAGCCCAGCCAAACTGATGTCAAGGCCAACCTATGTAATTAACCCTCAGAACCCCTAATGTTCTGAGGCAAAAATTAAATTTACATTTGTATGACACTTTGTCCAAAATGTCATCCGCTACATATACTATATGTAAAATATACTATGTGTAAAATATACTAAATATGCTATGTGTAAAATATACTAAATATATGTAAAATATACTAAATATACTATATTTAAAATATACTATGTGTAAAATATACTAAATATACTATGTGGCCCTGGAAGTGAAAGGTTTGGAGACTCCTGATATAGCCGGACACACAATAAAGACACTGCTATGGAGTTCTCAAAGTGTTTCCCAGGGCTGAACCATTCATCCAATTTCTAATTGCTGCATTTCTAAATTCCAGAAGCCATTATAAAGAAATAGGAGTATAAAAGCACTTGTGGGTTTTTTGCTAAAAAATGTTTTTGTACAATTCTCCTTTAAGGGGGCGTGACAGGGGTTGTGTCCTATACCTACCCACCTTTGCTGATAGGTGTCCCTCATTCCCATCTCATAAAGTTGGGAGGCGTGGCATTTGATGATGTCATCATGCTCTGTTACTGCCTTTCAGCTGATAATGACCGTACTTCCTGATGGGGCGTAACACATTTTTCATAAACGTGCACAAAAAAATGTGAGTTTTGTACGTATTTTCAGAAGGCACGAGTGTGAATGTAGCTTATTAGTGCCTTTATGTCCTGCGATTGCTGTCATGCTACAAGACAATGGAAATCACATTATCCTCTATGGTGACCGATCATATCAGCGTGTTGCTTGAAAAGGTTCAGACGTTTCTTTTGGTGCAAAGCTTTTTTCATTCCATGGATATCAATTGGCATGCATTGAAAGTATGTACATGCGTTTTTAGTGCCTTTTTGCCTGAGTTTTGTGTGATAAAAAAATGCTCCTCCTGCAAAAAAAAAAGCATCAGCACAAAAAATGAACATCGCACTGCAAAAATGTATCATGCAGCACTATTTTGAACCTAGGGTAAGGGTCTATGCACTGTTATCAGAAAGAACCAGGAGAAGTGCATTCCAAACTGGTGACATCACTTCCCGTAATGACATCAATACACCACTAAGTATCCACCCAACACTTGCCTACTGGACACTTTCACCCTCTTCCTGCCCAGGCCAATTATTAGCTTTCAGCGCTGTCACACTTTGAATGACAATTGTGCGGTCATGCAACACTGTACCCAAACTAAAATTTTATCATTTTTTTGAGACAGAGCAATGGCGTCACTGGGGTTGGTGCCACCCGGTGTGGAAAAAATTGGTGTCACCTTCCCCTTCCACCAACTATAGTCCTCCCTCAGTACAGACCCCTCTCCAGCAACTATAGTCCTCCCTCAGTACAGACCCCTCACCACTAGGGATGAGCCGAACACCCCCCGGTTCGGTTCGCACCAGAACTTTCGAACGGACCCCAAATTCATACGAACGTTAGAACCTCATTGAAGTCTATGGGACTCGAACGTTCGAAATTAAAAGTGATAATTTAAACGGCTAATATGCAAGATACTGTCCTAAAAAGGGTTTGGGGACTTGGCTCCTGCCCCAGGGGATATGGGTCAATGCCTAAAATGTTTTTAAAAATGGCCGTTTTGGCGGGAGCACTGATTTTAATGAAGATTAAAGTGGAAAAAAAAGTGAAATATTCCTTTAAATATGGTGCCTGGGGGGTGTCTGTAGTATGCCTGTGAAGTGCCACGTGTTTCCCGTGTTTAGAACAGTCCCTGCACAAAATGACATTTAACGGAAATAACGTCATTTAAAGCTGCTTGCGGTTTTAATGTTATATCTGGTTCCTGCAATATGGTTGAAAATCATTGAGAAGAATGGCATGGGTAGCCCTCCCTGCCCATTACTAGCCCCTTTGGGTCTTGTACGCATATTAAGGGGAACCCCGTACCCATATTAAAAAAGGAAATGCGTGTGGCCCCCAGGCCCTATATACTCAGAACAGCAGTATACAGGCGGTGCAAACAAGACAGGGACTGTGTAGGTTTGTTGTGTTAAGTTGAATCTGTTTGTAATTTTCAACTGGTACATTTTTAAAGTGTAGCTCCAGTCAAAAAAACTATTTTTAAGCTTTTTGGAAAACATAGGGAAGGGTTATCACCCCTGTATAATTTGTTTTGTCGTCCATCTTTTTTCATCTCACTTGCTGTTGTCTCCTTCCGTTTGCAAGTAGGAGATGTTTGTAAGTTGGATGTTTGAAAGTAGGGGCCTGCCCTATATGCTCTGCAGAAATGGCGGAACAAGGTCTTGGTTTTGCCACAACATTGTAAGCCCTCAAAGTGACTCTTGCTGGGCGCTGGAGTGCCCTGCTGTGAACGATTATATCAAGAATTGTAATTACATGCCATTGTTGAACAGTGGATAGAAAAATTGACCTTTGGTGGTTGTGGTGCTGGTGCCACAACACTATAAGTCCTCACCGTTACTCTGGGTGGGCACAGGAAGGGGCCCTCCTGTGAAATATTATATCGAGAATTGTAATTACATGTCCCTGTTAAACAGGGGCAGAAAAATTGGGCCTTAGGCACTGGTGCTGGTGCCACCACACTGCAACCTCTCCCATATACTCTAGTTTTATTGCAGGAATTAGCCCTGCTGCAAAGCATTGCATCAAAATTTTTAATTAAACGCCCCTGTTAAACAGGGGGAGAATAATTGGGCCTTAGGCACTGGTGCTGGTGCCCCCACACTGCAACCTCTCCCATATACTCTTGTTTTATTGCAGGAATTAGCCCTGCTGCAAAGCATTGCATCAAAAATTGTAATTAAACGCCCCTGTTAAACAGGGGCAGAAAAATTGGGCCTTAGGCACTGGTGCTGGTGCCACGACACTGCAACCTCTCCCATATACTCTTGTTTTATTGCAGGAATTAGCCCTGCTGCAAAGCATTGCATTAAAAATTGTAATTAAACGCCCCTGTTAAACAGGGGCAGAATAATTGGGCCTTAGGCACTGGTGCTGGTGCCCCCACACTGCAACCTCTCCCATATACTCTTGTTTTATTGCAGGAATTAGCCCTGCTGCAAAGCATTGCATCAAAAATTGTAATTTAATGCCCCTGTTAAACAGGGGCAGAAAAATTGGGCCTTAGGCACTGGTGCTGGTGCCACGACACTGCAACCTCTCCCATATACTCTTGTTTTATTGCAGGAATTAGCCCTGCTGCAAAGCATTGCATCAAAAATTGTAATTAAACGCCCCTGCTAAACAGGGGCAGAAAAATTGGGCTGATGCCATCACCCAGAACCAGAAATGTTCTTCCAACATATCAGCGGAGGAGGAAGAGGATAGACAATCAACATAACAGGACAGTCACTCAGCATCAGCATAGGCAGTCTTGAAGGGATGTGATATTTCAAAAAAAATTATTCGGTTACATCAGCTTCAGGTGCTTGGTAGCTGTGGGTTATTCAAGACTGATTCATCTTGATGAAGGTCAGTCGATCAACTGATTCGGTGGACAGGCGCACCCTGTGATTGGTAACAAAGCCACCAGCAGCACTGAAGGTGCGTTCCGAAAGAACGCTGGATGCAGGACAGGCCAGTAGCTCAATTGCATACTGTGCAAGCTCTGGCCAATGATCCATCCTCAAGACCCAGTAAGCCAGAGGATTTTCGGTGGGAAAGGTGTCCAAGTCTGACCTTGCCCCTAGGTATTCCTGCACCATGTAAATCAGACGCTGGTGATGGTTGCTGGAACCGATCATACCTTGGGGCTGCGGACTAAAAAATTGTCTGAAAGCATCAGTCAGACGGCCACCTTCTCCACCGCTCCTTCTGACCGATGCCTCAGCAACACGTTGTCCAGGACCAGGAGTTTGTAACCTCCCAGTCTCTGGGAACGCGTTGCACAGACCTTTCTGCAAGGCCTCCCGGAGATGTCTCATCCTCTGCTCCCTCTGCGATGGCAAGATAAGGTCGGCAACCTTACCCTTGTACCGTGGATCAAGGAGAGTGGCCAGCCAGTAATGGTCCCTCTCCTTGATCCGAAGAATACGGAGCCACGTACAAGTCCACGTGTTTCTTGGGACTGTAAATCATCCCTACAAGACTGCTGCTGCTGATGCTGAGTGCCAGCCTCCACCTCCATGCTGACACAATCATCCTCCTCCTCCTCTTCCTCCTCCTCAACCTCTTTCTGTGTGATGGGTGGCACAGCAGGAACACTGTCTGGATAAAGGGGGCCTTGAGAGGCAAGGAAGTCCTCCTCTTCCTGCCTCTGTTCTGCCTCACGTGCACTGTCCATTATTCCACGCAGCGTATGCTCCAAGAGGTGGACAAGAGGTACAGTGTCACTGATGCATGCACTGTCACTGCTCACCATCCTTGTGGCCTCCTCAAAGGTGACAGGACAGTGCATGCATCCCTGATCATGCCCCACTGGCGTGGTGAGAAAAAACCGAGCTCCCCTGACCCTGTCCTGGTGCTGTAGTCACACAGGTACTCATTGATGGCCCTCTGCTGCGTGTGAAGCCGCTGCAGCATGGCCATCGTTGACTTCCACCTGGTGGGCATGTCACATATAAGGCGGTTCTTGGGCAGGTTCAACTCCTTTTGGAGCTCAGCCAGCCGAGCACAGGCATTAAATGATCAGAGGAAATGCACACAGACTTTCCTGGCCTGCTTCAGGACATCCTGTAAGCCGGGGTACCTGCCCAAGAACCGCTGCACCACCAGGTTAAGGACGTGAGCTACACAGGGCACATGGGTCAGTTGTCCCTGTCGGAGGGCGGAGAGGAGGTTGGTGCCATTGTCACAAACCACCATTCCTGGCTTAAGCTGGCGTGGCGTCAACCACCTCTCGGCCTGCCCCTGCAGAGCTGACAAAACATCCGCCCCAGTGTGGCTCCTGTCCCCCAAACAAACCAGCGCAAGCACAGCATGGCATCGTTTTGCCTGCGTACTTGCGTAGCCCCTGGAACGCCTACGGAGCACCGCTGGTTCTGAGGACAGAGCACTGGAAGAGGCCATGGAGGAAGAAGAAGAGGAGGGGGTGGAGGAGAGAGGTGTGTCACAACCAATAGTAGCATTTTGGAGGCGTGGTGGCGGAACAACCTCCAACACTACTGCACCTTGTCCTGCATCCTTCCCAGCTGCCAGAAGAGTGACCCAATGGGCCGTGAAAGACAGGTAACGTCCCTGTCCATGCCTGCTGGACCATGAGTCAGCGGTAATATGCACCTTACCGCTGACCGCCCTGTCCAGCGAGGCAAGGACATTGCCTTCCACATGCCGGTAGAGAGCCGGAATCGCCTTCCGTGAGAAAAAGTGGCATTTGGGGACCTGCCACTGAGGAACCGCACATTGTACAAACTCACGGAAGGGGGCCGAGTCTACCAACTGAAAAGGCAGCAGTTGAAGTGCTAGCAATTTAGCCAAGCTAGCATTCAACCACTGGGCATGTGGATGGCTGGTAATGAACTTCTTTCGCTGGTCCAGCAGCTGGGGCAGGGACATTTGCCTGCTATAATCGGACGTGGGTGTACTGCTAGCAGAGTGCCCGGAAGCACTTGCCTGTGACACACCTAATTGTACACCTTCATTCCTCTCAGAGCAGGTTTCAGAGAGGACTGAAGGTCTAGTGGGGTTGGAGATGCCAGCTGATGAGGAGCAAGGAGAGGTCCGCTTTGTTCTTTGGTGTGGGTCTTTGAGGTACGCTTGCCAATGAGCTGCATGGCAGGTCAACATATGTCTGGTCAAGCATGTGGTGCCCAAGCGGCTGATGTTTTGGCCACGCAAGATACGCTTGAGACATATGTTGCAAATAGCAGCGGTGCGATCTGATACACTCGTCTCAAAAAAGGCCCACACCAAAGAACTTTTAGAATAACGCGCAGAGGCAGCGCCCTGCACAGGCGGAGCTCTGCGGTGTGATTCAGTCGGTGTGCTGCCCCTAAGCTGGCCCCCGGAGGGCATCCTGCCTCGTTGGACATGTGCCTCCTCCTCCTCCTCTCTCCTACCAGGCACCCACGTGGAGTCAGTGCCCTCATCATCCCCTCCCTCTTCATCTCTGTAGCAAACCTGGCAGTATGCTGCAGCTTGTGGAACATGACTGCCAGATTGCTGTCCTTCTTGGGCATCCCCTCTCTCTGCGCTCACGCTACTGCCTTCCTCTAGCTGAGTGTCATCATCAGAGCCTACAAAACACTGGGCATCCTCCTGGAGCATGTACCCAACACTGTGCTCAAAGAGTTCAGGAGACTCCTCAGGAGGACGTGGTGGATCTAGGGAAGGAGTCACTGATGATGACATTGAGAGGAGGGAAGACGATGCATTGGCAGCTGCTTTGCTAGTACCCTGAGACTGGGTGAGAGAGGATGAGGAGGATGAAGAGGGCTTGGTCATCCACTCTACCAAGTCGTTGGCATTTTGCGGTTCAACATGTCCAGCTGCCGAAAAGAAGGACAAGCGTGTCCCATGGCCACGTGCTGATGACAATGCACCGCGTCCACGACCAGCACTGTTGTCTCTAGACACAGAGCCTGCTTGCCCTCTTTTATTGTCTCGTGCCTGTCTGCCTCTCCTTGCTGGCCTTCCAGACATGGTAATGGCCTGAAGGGAGTTGGGTAAAACAGCAGTGTAATGGAGTCACACAACACCCACTAAGCCCTGCAGATGGCTCTATTAGAGAACAGCAATAAACGGTAGAAACAGGTGTATATTGTGCTGGAGTCACACAACACCCACTAACTCCTGCAGATGCCTTTATTATAGAACACCAGAGATAAAGGGGTATACTGTAATTGAGTCACACAACACCCACTAAGCCCTGCAGATGGCTCTAATAGAGAACAGCAATAAAGGGTAGATACAGGTGTATATTGTGCTGGAGGCACAAAAAAAACACTAACTCCTGCAGATGCCTTTATTATAGAACACCAGAGATAAAGGGGTATATACAGATGTATACTGTGCTGTGCTGGAGGCACACACAACTTCCAATAACTCCTGCAGATGGCAAGTGGGCTCAAATAGAGAAGAGCTATGTAGGTGGATATAGCGGTGTGTACTGGGTACAGAGCACGCAGACAGCACGCACAAGCTCCTAACACTACTGACTGCAAGCTCTATTATAAAAGATAGATCACTAGCTATATAGGTGAGGTGAATATAGCGGTGTATACTGCGGTCAGGGCAAGCAGACAACAACCACTACAGAAGAGCAAGATCGAAAATCGGCCGATAACGATCGGTGTGTACTGTGTTGAAGGTACACAGAACACCCACTAACTGCTTCAGACGCCAACACACTACACTAGGCCGCCGTGCTGGCGGCCTTATATAGTGTGGGGCGTGTACTACACAGCCTGAGCTATGATTGGCCACAGGCATCCTGCCTGTGGCCAATCATGGCTCTCCTCGCTGCTGGCGCTGTGATTGGCCAAGCATGCGGGGTCACAGTGCATGCTTGGCCAATCATGAGCCAGCAATGCACTGCGATGACGCAGTGCATTGTGGGCCGTGAGCGCCACACGAATTTGGCGCGAACGGCCCATAACGTTCGGAATTCGATGAACAAGCAAACAGCCGATGTTCGAGTCGAACGTATGTTCGACTCGAACATGAAGCTCATCCCTAATCCAGATCAGCCTTTACCTAGACTCTAATAGACTGGACATTGTGGTGCTAGCATTAGGCACCTTCCAGACACAGTTCTGGTTACACTTTAGCCATGGAGAATTTTTCAGGTCCAGAACTGCTGGCATTGCCTACATGCTTGCCCTGTCTCTGAACACTCACATGGTGAGTAAGCCGATCAGGCTGAGCACCAGGTGCTACCTTTCTATTTGTACTGCTGGACACCTTTAAAATTCACTCTTTACAATGATTATCTTAGAAGGAGTTAATGCTGAAGGACTGAGTGCTGATGTCATATTTATCGGGTCTACCTCATTGGAGTCACCTTTAGCTCCATTGGATGGAACTTTGTTATTATAGGCCTCCACTGCAGTCACATAAGAATATGTGGCCAATTTAACTTATTTCGCTATGTTCCTGTGGCATATGTATCCGAATGTCAGCTGAGTAAACACTGGCTCCATGCAGTAAAAACCAGCATGAAGCACAGAAGCCGCTGGAGTGGAACTGACATCAGAAGGGGGCCGACCAATTCCACTTCCAGTCCGCTGACTTACACACTCTGTGCTGGTTTTTACAGTCTGGAGCTTGTGTTTCCTCGGCTGACATCCAGATACATCAGGCACAGGAACACGGAGCCCACAACCGGTTACCAAGTAGATAAAGTGGCCCTTGCTCCTCAAAAGTTTAGGCACCCTTGGTATAAGGGATATAGCACCTTGGACTACCATAGATGTTGCTATACAATAGTGTCCAAACCTCCTGTAGGCATCAGTATACCCAAACATAAAAAAGTGTTGTTTTTTTTAGTCTTGAACATAAAAAATAAAGAAAACACAATTCATTCATTCTCATAAGTGCCTGTCTGCTTCAGTGTGTCAAACCACATGACTTCAGAAACAGTCACACAACAAGCAGGAAGCGTTCACATATTAGGCCTACAGAATGGCAGGAGAGGTAGCTAAGATTCCGACTGTTTAGTTTATCTCATTATCCTCCATTCAGAAATAAATTACACATTTTGGATTGAACTTGCCTTTAAATAATATTATAATATTAATAATAATATTATAATATATTTCTTACCCAATATCGCCATCCAAGTTGTCAAACACTTCCCCGCCCACAGTATCATTATCTGGATTTAAACAGATCTCAATCATATTATATATGGCCTTTTGTCCCCAGTCGCTGTCTTTACGAGCTTTATTGAAATGTCGGAGGGCATCATTAGTTTCACCCGTGTACCTTGGGGAAAAGAAGAACATACAAAAGGTTTAATCTATGTCACATGTACAGGTAAGAGAAAGCTATTAAACAGACCACAATTTAAGCAATGCCAAATGACTGCTAATAAGAATATATACAGTGGTGTGAAAAAGTGTTTGCCCCCTTCCTCATTTCCTGTTCCTTTGCATGTTTGTCACACTTAAGTGTTTCGGAACATCAAACCAATTTAAACAATAGTCAAGGACAACACAAGTAAACACAAAATGCAATTTGTAAATTAAGGTGTTTATTATTAAAGGTGAAAAAAAATCCAAACCATCATGGCCCTGTGTGAAAAAGTGATTGCCCCCTAAACCTAATAACTGGTTGGGCCACCCTTAGCAGCAACAACTGCAACCAAGCGTTTGCGATAACGTGCAATGAGGCTTTTACAGCGTCCTGGAGGAATTTTGGCCCACTCATCTTTGCAGAATTGTCCTAATTCAGTTACATTTGAGGGTTTTCGAGCATGAACAGCCTTTTTAAGGTCATACCACAACATCTCAATAGGATTCAGGTCAGGACTTTGGCTAGGCCACTCCAAAGTCTTCATTTTGTTTTTCTTCAGCCATTCGGTGGTGGACTTGCTGGTGTGTTTAGGATCATTGTCCTGCTGCAGAACCCAAGTTCGTTTCAGCTTGAGTACACGAACAGATGGTCGGACATTCTCCTTCAGGATCTCTTGGTAGACAGCAGAATTCATAGTTCCTTTTATCACGGCAAGTCTTCCAGGTCCTGAAGCAGCAAAACAGCCCCAGATCATCACACTACCACCACCATATTTTACTGTTGGTATAATGTTCTTTTTATGAAATGCAGTGTTCCTTCTACGCCAGATATACTTGGACACACACCTTCCAAAGAGTTCCACTTTTGTCTCATCGGTCCACAGAATGTTGTCCCAAAAGTCTTGGGGATCATCAAGATGTGTTGTGGAGAAATTGAGACGAGCTTTGATGTTCTTTTTGCTCAGCAGTGGTTTTCTCCTTGGAACTCTGCTATGCAGGCCATTTTTGCCCAGTCTTTTCCTGATGGTGGAGGCATGAACGCTGACCTTAACTGAGGCAAGTGAGGCCTGCAGTTCCTTGGACGTTGTTGTGGGGTCTTTTGTGACCTCTTGGATGAGTCGTCGCTGCGCTCTTGGGGTAATTTTGGGCGGCCGGCCACTCCTGGGAAGGTTCACCACTGTTCCATGTCTTCGCCATTTGTGGATAATGGCTCTCACTGTGGTTCGCTGGATTCCCAAAGCTTTGGAAATGGCTTTATAACCCTTTCCAGACTGATAGATCTCAATTACTTTCTTTCTCAATTGTTCCTGAATTTCTTTGGGTCTCGGCATGATGTGTAGCTTTTAAGGATCTTCTGGTGGACCTTACTGTGTCAAGCAGCTCCTATTTAAGTGATGCCTTGATTGTGAACAGGTGTGGCAATAATCAGGCCTGGGTGTGGCTATAGAAATTGAACTCAGGTGTGGACAACCACAGTTATAGTATGTTTTAACAAGGGGGGCAATCACTTTTTCACACAGGGCCATGATGGTTTGGATTTTTTTTCACCTTTAATAATAAACACCTTCATTTACAAATTGCATTTTGTGTTTACTTGTGTTGTCCTTGACTATTGTTTAAATTGGTTTGATGTTCCGAAACACTTAAGTGTGACAAACATGCAAAGGAACAGGAAATGAGGAAGGGGGCAAACACTTTTTCACACCACTGTAGTAAAGTAATGATATCAGGTGACAGATCTTTTGTATGTAAGAATGTTGATTCACAGAGGCAGGTTACAGTGACGCATTACAACTAGGAGAAGGAGAGCATTATGGTAATGGAGAAACGAGGGAAGTAGCACCTAAAGTGATATTAAATCGTCCGTTTTTTTTATGCACTTTCAGCAGCCCATTTAATCTCATACTAAGTATTCAACTTCTTAATCTTTTAATACTTGCCTAAGATCCATTGTAAACTATTATAATGGCTGCTGCCCCAGGTTTCCAGTTTCAGGATGGCTCCTATCTCTTGCAGCAGTCTATGGAGCCATTCTTGCATGTAGGGAGTAGACGTGTGTCTCCCTACACTGCTAACCAGAAGTTCGGGGAAGCAGCACTAAGATCAGGAGCCAGTAGCATTGTAGGTTGTAAGCTGCAAGTGCTGGGAGAAGAATTACGGGGAATGTTTCATTTCTTGTGCTCAGTGTGTAAAACTAAAAACACTTAGGGTTTAACAATACCATATAACCAATAATCATTCTATCCTGTTCTCATCCAGCAGCTTGGCTCTGACCATTACCTAGTCACAAATGTTAAAGTAGATTTCAAAGATCAATAAAGTCCATGATATATCAGTGTAGAGCTGTCATGCCCTGGATAATGTGCTTAAGCAGTGTGCAGTGTAGGGCAGGGGAGATATTGCTACTCCAATAGATCCCCGATGTCTCTATAAATAGAGCCTATGACCTGCCCAATGCTATCACATACAAGACTTGTTAGCCCCTTGTGATAGCAATAAAGTTAAATGAAAACATTTTTAAATGTAAATAAATAAAAATATGTAAAAAATTAAAAAAGCACCCGTCGCCATGCACACACAACTTCCTACAATGCTTGTGAAAGGGCATGCACGTGAATGGAGATTGCACAAGACATGCAAAGTATCACCACGATCATTGGAATGAGAGCAATAATTTGCCACAATTGGCATGTAATTTTTTTTTGGGGGGGGGGTTGGGGGCTTCGTTAGAAGGGGGACTTCCTGTCCCACTTCCTCCTTCTGCCCAGGGACCGCCAAGGCGACTCCTCCTTTCGCCTTAGGTGGCCCCTCCCTCTAGGCGATCTCCTGGGACACGTGACAGGACCCAGGAGATCGTATGTCCACTCCGGGAGCACAGCGCGTCTCGCGAATGCGCTGTGCATGCCCGGCCGTGAAGCCGAAAGCTGTCACCACTGGGTGCCCAGAGTGGCAATGGAGGCGCCGGTGGAGAGGAGGGGGAGAAGAACGACACCCTATTTGGCCGCATCGCTGGACCGTGGAACAGGTAAGTGTCTGTTTATCAGTCCCAAGGGCCTGATAAAGGCAAGCGAAAAGGGCCACATCCAGCCTCCCAGCTGCAGTTTGGGTGTGTGGAATTTTAAGGCTTGGCATGCTGGGTATCTGTTTACTCAATGCAACCCCATCTTTTATATTTTGCAATGAAATTAGGTATTACATTGAGTTTGTGTGCACTTAAACTCATCTTAGTGTATTTTTTCCTGAAAATATGCATTTGAAATACAACTGAGCAAATATTGTGCTACATAAATAATTTCAACTACAAACATTTTATTGTCCAGGGCCTCTGCTTTCAAAAATATATAACTGTTTGTGGGTTTAAAGTATTTTTTGTTTTTAAAAAATGCAGATTTACGTGTTAAAAAAAAAAAAAAAACAACGGACCCAGTACCCAGTCGACATGTGGTTATTCATCAGGGTTACAGAGATAGCCCAATAGTCCTACAGCTGGGATATCAAACCTACCACAAGTATAATCCTTTGCAATAATGAAAGCCAGGTTCAAGCTTTGAATGAATGAATGAATGAAATACTTGTATAGCGCACAATGCGAACTGAATCGCCTCTAGGCGCTGTGGCGAGCTTTGATCATCTGCTAAAAGAGGAAGGTCTTGAGTTTTTTCCTAAAAGCCAGGTGATTTTCTTCCAGGCGGATGTTGATTGGTAGAGCATTCCATAGCCGAGGCCCTTGGACAGCGAATCTCCGATCACCCTTGGATTTATACCGGGCTTTGGGTACGAGGAGGAGGTTTTTGTTGGCTGATCGAAGACTGCGGTTTGGTGTGTAATGATTTATTTTCTCCATTGTCTCTGGAGGAATACTTCTCAGCCAGATCTAGAAATTTCTGGACTTCTTCAAGCTTCCCAGCTCTTCTCAACAGGTCAGTCAAACGAGTGAGAGTGCCATAATTATCTGTAAAGGGAAATATTAAGGATTTACTGCTGACGGGCCAGGCAAAGTGTCACATTGCCCATACTCTGGGCAAACAGCTCAATACACATACTGTATATTTAATGTTTTAGTTGCCAAAGGATTTGTAATTCTGATCAGTCATTTGTAATGTACAGCAAGTACCTCTTGTACACTGAACAGCCTGAGCGGTAACACACTAGATCACCTACGATTTAGCTTGCTCATTGAACAAGGACCCAGGAAAAAGTAAAACCAATCAAAGAAACAGTATTGGTAAACCAAGAAGTTGCTGAGGGCCTATTCTCACTAGCAGATGGTTATTACAAAAATGGCTGCCCAAAATTCAAAATGTTCTGGGGTAAAACAATGAAAAGATATGCATTTGAACGGTGCACTTGCCAATTTGTCTGGAATTTTACTTTAAAACATACAGTAAGTCAACCTGTACTGCAAGCTGACATTCATATAATTCTTAGACCACACTGGAACACAAATGAAAGAGTAATTGCTCCTTTATGATAAAAAGAGGTTATGTTGCCATCTGTAACAATAGACCACCTTAGAGAATGACCCTATTACTCCTGACATCACTACCCTGCCCTGGTCCATACCCACCTCCAGACCTTCTAAGAACTCTCTTCCATTACCGATTTTAAACACACTGCAGATCTGAGAGTCCTATATATCAAAGGGCAAAATTTCCCCTATGCCCAGTCCAATGATACCTCTGTTTGGCCTTTCCCCCAACATTACCAAACCCAATGCCTCTCTGAGAAAAGAGGACAAGCCTCATCTTCGACAGACTATGATATAGGGAAAACTGATACCCTTGAAATCTACTGGCTCCAGTTTCTGGAAGTGACCTCATCCGCCTGGTTGTCAGTGTGCGTTCCACCGACCAGAAGTTTCAGCAATTATTAACTCGGCCTGCTTTCCGGACACCGCTGCCATCCAGCCTATGGAATGGATCCACTCCACGAACATCCGGCAGTTCATGCCTATATGTCTGTTACTAGTGTACCCTTGTGAGTACCGTATTTTCAGCTTTTATTAAAGTACCATTTTATTTACTGCACTTAGAGTGGTGCTTCTGTTTTATCTCCAGAGTACCCCTCAACACCACACTTTTTTTCCTTAAGTGAGAGGAGGAACTAGCAATACCCCATGATGACAAAGAGTAGGAAAAAAATAATGACCTTCACTCATAAGACCTCCATATACCCCCGAGCACAATTATAAACTCCTTTCCAGATGGTATAGATGCCCTACATTACTTCACAATATGGACCCATTAACCCTGAACACATGCTAGAGATGCCAGTCAGCCCTGGTAACATGACCCACATGGGAGTACATGTCTTTTGATCATTCCTTTCTGGAATAAAATACTGGGGATATATCATAAATATATGGGAGATAAATTAGCGAATACCCCTCACCTCACCAGCCTCTCATGGATACCTACCTGGGTCATACACAGACAAATCAAAAGAGGCATTTTATGTCACTTCCTCACAGTTGCCCAAACCATTATTACCAGAAACTGGTGGAGTGGGCCCCTGAATTTGATGCCAGATGTGACATGGAAAGGATGGTCTCCTGAGAAAATGGCAAATCGGACACTTTCAGTTGACCTGGACAATCTAGTTGTACTTCATATATTCTTCTGCGTTTTCCCTCTTATACTGTATGTAGAACCTTCCTGGGGGTTGAATCGGTACCTGCTCCCTTTGCGGACACTGAGTGATCTCTGACTGGGTGACTGGCCTATCAGGGCGTAACCCCCCTCTTTTCCCCCTCCCCCTCCTAGCTTGTCACTTATCTTCTTCTGCACCCCCCCCCCCCCCCAATCTAGAACGGGTCTTTTTTCTCTATGTTTTCCTCCTCTACAACACAGTGTCTTGATTTATATATAATTCGTTTACTTACTGTAAACTCTATAGAAGTTTGGACAATGGTTCCTTGGCTACCTTCAAATTTAACCAACTTTATTGTGTAATTCTATGGTTCTATACAGTTGTTAATTTTCACCTATTGTGTACATGTTCATAGCCATGTAAGCTGTTTGATGTACTTTTTGAAAACCTAATTAAAATAGATTAAACACAAAGGTTTTGTTGCTTCTCTCACCTGGTTGATTTCATGTAAAAAATAATATTAAAGTAGATTTACAGGAAAAACTTTTTTTTTCATTTTGGATAGAGTAAGGAAGGGTTATAACCCCTGTCAATTTACTTTTTTTCCATCTGTCCTATTGGGGAGATTTGGTCAGGACATACCTCTGCCAGATCACTAACTGGGCCTATCAGAACCAGGCATTACTCTGTTACTCTGTTTTTTGGGGATTGCAAGGCTGCCGTCTGGTCTTTTGTCCTTACTTTCATTTAGTTTTTACCAGATGGAGGTTCATGCATCAGTCAGCTTCAGTCATAAGGTACTTCAGGCAGCTCTGTAGGCTTGGTTCAACCATCTCTCTGGGAAACTGCTGCTTTTGTGGGCTTGTTAGCCCTTTGGTTGTTCTGTTTTTGGACATTCCAGCGCCCAAAATTATTATTATTTTTTTTACCAGGTGGAAGTTCAAGCCTCAGCTGATGTCCACTTTGGTCACAAGACTTTTTGGGGGGCTCTGTAGAGTTGTCTGTGTTAAACCAATTTTTTTTGGGCTGTTAGTTTTTTGGTTTCTCTGGTGCCCAACCCTCAGTATGACTGCTTTTGGATGTCTCAATGGTTCCAGAATTACTACCCTGTCCTGCGATGTCAGCAAAATGTTTGTTTTATCTGTAAAACATTTTTCTCAGAGTACCGCACAGTACACAGGCCGCCTTTGTATCTATTGTTTTTGCTTGCTACAAAACTGTAGGCATGCTAAGGGTAGCACTGGGCACTGTGTGCTAGTGTCCAATTTTCCTAAAGCTGGAAGTATAACCCAATGATTTCAGAATTATCCTCCTCTGTCATACTTCAAGTTCAAACTGTTCATACTTCAAAAGTATTTTACAGGTAATGCAAAAATCCTAATAATAATCCTAATGATGCTGTATATTATATACTGTAAGTAATGTATACAGCTATATGGCCCTGACCAGTGATCTACATCTGTAGGGGAACAGAGGAGGTCAAGTGTTATTTGATTTCAAGCTGTTTGAGTAATGCAGATGATGGGGAACCATGCTGGGTTTAACTCTTCTGTTACAGCAATGCAAACCCCAAAAAACAGTAAATGCACAAAAAGGAGAGAATTTAGGGATAAACATGGCTTCCTGGAATTCTTCTTCAACAAAACGGTTCAGATATCAGTATTCAGAAACAACTTCATCTGATTTTACTAAACTGATAAATGTGTCCTGGGTTCCACAATCTAACTGAGCTTTGCATAATGTTATTAAGCTCAACCTATTGTACAATAAAACCAATGTCTATCCCACTTACACCATCCCCTCTACCTTGCAACCTAAATTGTTAATAAAGGCTATTCATGGAGTATTTAAAGGCAAAACTTTTTACTTTATTTGACTTGAGTGGTAAGGAGTTGAAACCTGTGTCCAGTTTTTATTGCTGTCTGTGCCCCAAATTAGCAAATTCACCCTATTTGTTATGGCAACCACTGCCACCAAGACTGAACATGAGAAAAAATACAAAGTTTTTAGTTAACACCAGAACCGGAAAAGAGGGGGATTGTTTCAATGGGAACACTTGTTTATTAACAACTAACAGAGGGTTTTTCTCACTTTGAAAAAGCAAAAAATGTAGCGCTGGTAAAGAAAAGAATAAAACTGTATAATAAAGTGCATAAATCACAAGTGTTAATAACAAATGTTGTGTGAAGATATATGAATGAACATCGGCATATAACAACCGAGCTAGAAAACGTGAGTCCATGAAGAACTATATAGACATAAAACAGTCTAAAAAAATCAGTCCCAATAATCAATACGTCTGTCTCAACCACGATGATGCAATTTGGGCCAGAAACAATTACTGTATCTCTGAAAAAACAATTTTGATGATATAAAGAAAAAATGGGTACTCTTACGAGAGCCAATGGACCTACGTGTCAGCGGCCCCAGGTCAAACGAGCGTAACTGGATAAACACACGATGATGTAGAGACAGTCACCAGGGGTCCCTCAATCGATGTGGGATGGACACGATGACCTCAGGGAATCCAGCCTTCTCTTGATGGAATCAGGGGGATGGAAGGAAGGCCACCAACCAATGAATCACCCATCGAGGGTTCAAACCGGCTCATGAGCAGGTTATATATAAAACAAAAGGAAGAATGCTTCTAATGGTGTAGGTCAAAAAAAGATGGCCATTTGCATAAAAAACACATACAAATAAAACAAAAAAAATAATAAAATAGTGATCACAATGTATAAAAAAGGCAATATGGAGAGTGGAGAAACCAGGCCCTCACTTTGGACACATTTCCTTTTGCTTCCTGTTGTCTCCATGAGACAGGAAGTGAGGGAAAAATATCCCCATGGCATACAGGTGACAAAAAAAAAAAGCTTTGGCTTTAGATATACTTTAATACTAACCTGTCAAATGCTGTGAGTTATAAGTAAAGGGTAGCAGGGAGGGGAGAGGTAAATAGGCTAGTGTTATTCGTACCAGTGTGTTAATATAGACCAGTTTGTTACTGCAGATATCCCTCTTGCTGGCAAACTTACTAATCGTGATTGGCTGTCACAGTGGTCACATAACTGAGAGCCGTCCCACTGGCTCCTGATTGTAAAAGCTTGGTCAATGTGCTGGGCGTGCGCAAGTGTAAGCTCTCAGCGCAGAACAGCGGAGTCAGATGAACGCATATGTAAAGGCACCTTGGCATTAAAGCCCGCCCACTTTCCTGGGGAATATATGAATTATGCTGGCTGGAAGGTGTAATACCACTATGTTGCACCAATGCGCGTTTCCATTCGTTGCACCCAAACAGTGTGAATGGACCTTGTGACAATGACAATAGTTGGACTTCAGTCTATTAATTCTGTAAACCTTAAGCTGGCCGCACATGGATCAAAATTCAGCCAGTTCATCGGATACCAGACAAAATTTTTATCCATGTATGGGCTAGCTGGTTGTATACAAGTCAAACTACCAAGTAACTTGTGTACAATCAGCCTGTTGGTTTTTTTTTCTGAACAATCAGTGCAGCTGGCTGTAGCCGGCATCACTGATCATTGTATTCTGCTGGTGGGAAAGGATCAATGCTGGCCCAATACCATAGCTCCGCAAGAGTGATTCCCCCATGCACATCAAATGTGTGATGGGGGGGGGGGGGATAGATTCATTGTTTTTGCTCAACCAGCAGCAATGAAGCATGTATGGTCTGCCTTACTGATATGGGAGTCACAGTGTTTGCAACAGGGGCGGATCCAGAGTCTAATCTCGGGAGGGGCACTGCTATAAAATATGTTTTTTTGGGGGCAATTTATATGGGAAATGGCTGGTATTTGTGCTTCAATCATTACCGCACCATGGTTGTTATGGTGTCAGGATGATTGAAGCGCATTATTTCTATTAATACATTGTAATATAAAATTAAATGGCTCAACTCACCATAATGCAGAATCAGTGGGAGCCCTGAGGATGTCACTTGCCATGTCGCCTGCCACCAAATGTGGATTGTCACTTGCCACGTCACTTGTCACCAAATGCGGATTGTCACTTGCCACGTCACTTGTCACCAAATGCGGATTGTTACTTGCCACGTCACCTGCCCCACATTGCGGATTGTCACTTGCCACGTTGCCTGCCACACATTGCGGATTGTCACTTGCCACGTCACCTGCCACACATTGCGGATTGTCACTTGCCACGTCACCTGCCACACATTGCGGATTGTCACTTGCCACGTTGCCTGCCACACATTGCGGATTGTCACTTGCCACGTTGCCTGCCACACATTGCGGATTGTCACTTGCCACCTCGCCTGCCACCAGATGCGGATTGCCACGTAGCCTGCCACACATTGCGGATTGCCACTTGCCACGTCACCTGCCACACATTGCGGATTGTCACTTGCCACGTTGCCTGCCACACATTGCGGATTGCCACTTGCCACGTCACCTGCCACACATTGCGGATTGTCACTTGCCACGTTGCCTGCCACACATTGCGGATTGCCACTTGCCACGTAGCCTGCCACACATTGCGGATTGCCACTTGCCACGTCACCTGCCACACATTGCGGATTGTCACTTGCCACGTTGCCTGCCACACATTGCGGATTGCCACTTGCCACGTCACCTGCCACACATTGCGGATTGTCACTTGCCACGTTGCCTGCCACACATTGCGGATTGCCACTTGCCACGTAGCCTGCCACACATTGCGGATTGCCACTTGCCACGTCACCTGCCACACATTGCGGATTGTCACTTGCCACGTTGCCTGCCACACATTGCGAATTGCCACTTGCCATGTCACCTGCCACACATTGCGGATTGTCACTTGCCACGTTGCCTGCCACACATTGCGGATTGCCACTTGCCACGTCACCTGCCACACATTGCGGATTGTCACTTGCCACATTGCCTGCCACACATTGCGGATTGCCACTTGCCACGTCACCTGCCACACATTGCGGATTGTCACTTGCCACATTGCCTGCCACACATTGCGGATTGCCACGTAGCCTGCCACACATTGCGGATTGTCACCTACTGTGTCACTTTTCTGCAATCTCTCTGCTGCACACAGCTTCCTACACAGTGAGGGCGGAACTGGAGGGATGCAGGGCAGTGAGAGATGATGTCATCTCCCTGCTCCCCTGCCTGCTGGCTTCCTGATTGGCCAGCAGCCCTCCTAAGCCGCCCAGCTGCCCCCCCTCACCGTCCACTCAGCGCGGGTACCCGCGGAACGACCGCGATTGGACCCGCGGAACCGGCCGTGCGGGTACCCGCGGAACCGGCCGCGATTGGACCCACGGAACCGCCCGCGATTGGACCCGCGGAACCGGCCCGCTGGTACCCGCGGAACCGGCCCGCTGGTACCCGCGGAACCGGCCCGCTGGTACCCGCGGAACCGGCCGCGATTGGACCTGCGAAACCGGGCCGCTGGTACCCGCGGAACCGGGCCGCTGGTACCCGCGGAACCGGGCCGCTGGTACCCGCGGAACCGGCCGCGATTGGACCCGCGGAAACCAGCCTGCCGGTATTCTCGGGGGGGGGGGCAATTGACCCGTTGCCCCCCCCTGGATCCACCCCTGGTTTGCAAGGACACTAAATGTGTGTGTCGGGGGGGGGGGGGGGTTACCGTTTTCTCACTACAGGGGTTTCTAATCAGATTGGGAATTCTTTGTTCTGGATATCCCCTTTAAGATATTTAAATATTAACTAAACATGTACAAGAATGACATCCATTACAACTGTTGTAATAATGTAAAATAATTTAACAATTCAATAAATAGCAATGAACAAAAGATAAAAAAAATCTAAAATGAAATTACAATTACAGGAACATATTTGATCATTTTAAAACTATCTTTTACAAAAATCCTAAGAACTGAACCTGTAAAATTCAGAGTTTTCTAAACTACAGGTAGTACATTAATGGGTTAGTCCACTCAAGAAGAGATATTTTACTCATAGGTGCAGTCTAGTGGGCTGAGTCACTCATTCGTTTTTACATTCAGCGGGAAAGTCCACTGACAGCTGATGACTCATCTGTTGTTAAGGACGCAGTGGACGGCTTCCCGGCCCCTCCCTTAGCAACCAGCTATATACAGTGTAAAAAAAAAATGTAAGCTGCAAATCGGCACAAAATTGCGGTTAAATTGCGGTAAAAGCACTAAGGAAAAGCTCAAAAGCAACATGCATAGATGTGAATCGTACACACGATCAGACATTCCGACAACAAAACCGTGATATTTTGAACTATGCGCTTTGGTCTTTGAATTTTATGCTATGAGCATTGGGCTCTGGGCTATGAGC
This sequence comes from Lithobates pipiens, assembly GCF_037356315.1. Classification (NCBI taxonomy): domain Eukaryota; kingdom Metazoa; phylum Chordata; class Amphibia; order Anura; family Ranidae; genus Lithobates; species Lithobates pipiens. The sequence goes on along the minus strand of NW_027507784.1, from coordinate 96,853,399 downwards.
GTTGGGCTTTGCAGTGTACATGACTGCAACTAACGTGCACTACACATTCCAAACAGACTTGAGGGGAAAAAGGAGGGGTGTAGGAGTACCATTAACTAATGGACATTTATGAATTTTTACTGAAAAATAAGGATATTGTTTAGTGTAAAAATAAATCCGGCCTCCTCCACCCCTTATAGCCAGACAATTCCTCTCCTTTTTTTCTAAGATGTTAATGAAGTGACACTAAACTCGGTTTTTGTTTTTTCTCTTTTCTTATCTGTGGCAATAGCCTGGAGTGTTCACCTGAGAGGTGGTATCTCAATCAGGGTGATTTGACTCCTTTTCAGTGGTAAACGTCTGGAATGTTCACCTGAGAGGTGGTAGTAATGACGGCCGTAGAGCAGGCGCTTTAGTCCGGGAGGCCGTCCCGTTATTTACTTCCGCAATGCGCGCCGCCGCGGGCGCGCATCGGGGAAGTTCTGTGCTTGCCGTGTCTTCTGGAGACAGGCAAACACAGATCGCTGTAAACGGCCAATCACAGTGGCCGTTTACAGCGCGATCTGCGTGTCCAATGGGAGATGATCTCATATGTAAACATATGAGATCATCTCTCAGCGCCACTCTCCCTCCTCACACAGACAGCGTGTGAGGAGGGAGAGATGAACGGCTGCAGTGGCCGTGAGTGTAAAAAAAAAATGCACCCCCGGACCTTTTTTCGCAGAATTCCTGTCCGAGTTTGCAGATCGCAGTGCGATCTGCAAACTGATCTGGGGTGTCATTAACATTTCACTGACACTCCCAGCAGTTCGCATAGGGCAGTGTGAACTGCCGCCGGGAGGCATGCGATGCGGGAACCCGCCGCGAATTTGCGGCGTTCCCGCATCGCTGCAATGTGAACCCAGCCTTATGCTGAAATGGGTCCAAAATGACCAAAATTGCACCTGCGGCCCTTTTTTACCATGAAATGGGTCCAAAATTACCAAAATTGCACCCCCGGCCCTTTTACCTCGAAATGGGTCCAAAATGACCAAAATTGCACCCCCGGTCCTTTTATCTCAAAATGGGTCCAAAATTACCAAAATTGAACCCCCGGCCCTTTTATCCTGAAATGGGTGCAAAATGACCCAAAATCGCACCCCTAGCCCTTTTACCCCAAAATGGGTCTAAAATTACACAAAATTTAACCCCCGGCCCTTTTACCCCCAAATAAGTCCAAAATGACCAAAATTGCACCCCCGGCCCCTTTACCCCAAAATAGGTCCAAAATTGCACCCCCGGTCCTTTTACCACAAAATAGGTCCAAAATGAACAAAATTGCACCCCAAACCTTTTATCCTGAAATGGGTCCAAAATGACACAAAATTGCACCCCCGGCCCTTTTATCCCAAAATGGGTCCACAATTGCACCCCCGGCCCTTTTACCCCAAAATAGGTACAAAATGACCAAGATTGCACCCCCGGACCTTTTATCCTGAAATGGGTCCGAAATGACACAAAATTTCCCCCCCGGCCCTTATATCCCAAAATGGGCCCAATATGACCAAAATCGCACCCCCGGCCCTTTTATCATAAAAATTGGTCCAAAATTACCAAAATTGCACCCCCAGCCCTTTTGCCTCGAAATGGGTCCAAAATGACCAAAATTGCACCCCAGCCCTTTTACCCCAAAATGGGTCCAAAATGACCAAAATTGCACCCCCGGCCCTTTTATCCTGAAATGGGTGCAAAATGACACAGGTTGGGAGGAGTGGTGCTGGATGGATGTCTGACGGACAGCAAGCAGTGCTAGGCCCCTCTTATCCGGGTCTATACAACCGCTGTGCTCATTATGAGGGGTTCCCACATCCCTGTGCTTAGTACCCATTTCTGAGTGTACACCCGCTGTGCCCATTATGAGGGGTTCCCACAATCCCTGTGCTGTGCTGACTTACTTTGATTGGTGAACAAAACACCAGTCATGTTTTTGTTCATTTGGATCCGAAATTCCTAAAAATTGGTTAACGAAATTTCGTATGAATTTCGTAAGCATAGAAATTCCCCATAGGGTTCCCACCATCCCTGTTCTGACTTCCTGGGGTTTTAACTTTTAGGTTCATTAACTTTTCGTAACAATTATGAATTTTTTTAATGATGAATTTATCATTATGAGGGGTTCCCACCATCCCCGTGCTGTGCTGATTTCCTGGGTTTTTAACTTTTAGGTTTGTTAACTTTTCGTTAATTACGAATTTTCGTTATGAATTTGGATTCCCACCATCCCTGTGCTGAGTTCCCGGGTCTGAGTGTAAACCCGCTGTACCCATTATATGGGGTTCCCACCATCCCTGTGCTGAGTTCCGGGTCTAAGTGTACACCCGCTGTACCCATTAGAAGGGGTTCCCACCATCCCTGTGCTGAGTTCCCGGGTCTGAGTGTAAACCCGCTGTACCCATTATATGGGGTTCCCACCATCCCTGTGCTGAGTTCCGGGTCTAAGTGTACACCCGCTGTACCCATTAGAAGGGGTTCCCACCATCCCTGTGCTGAGTTCCCGGGTCTGAGTGTATACCCGCTGTACCCATTATAAGGGGTTCCCACCATCCCTGTGCTGAGTTCCTGGGTCTGAGTGTATACCCGCTGTACCCATTATAAGGGGCTCCCACCATCCCTGTGCTGAGTTCCCGGGTCTGAGTGTACACCCGCTGCACACATTATGAGGGGTTCCCACCTTCCCTGTGCTGTACTTACTTCCTGGTTTTTAACTTTTTAGGTTTGTTAACTTTTTGTTAATTACGAATTTTCGTTATGAATTTGGATCCGAAATTCGTAAACGAAATTTCATAATTCATTCGGAATTCGTATAAATAAAAGTTTGTATTTCGGATTCGTACGAATTTTCGGAAATTCGTACGAATTTTCGGAAATTCGTAAGAATTTTCGGAAATTCGTAAGAATTTTTGTTTCATGCAAAACTAATTGCACATGTCTAATATGTATCCCTGAGACTCAAGCTTGTGGCATAGCAATCTATTTTATAGGTAAAAAGAAGCCCATGTTTTGTTTACCACAGCCCTTAAAGTGGTTGTAAACCCTTACAAACCACTTTGACCTACAGGTAAGCCTAGATTAAGGCTTACCTGTAGGTCCAAGAAATATCTCCTAAACCTATATGGTTTAGGAGATATTTGCCCGAAAACGGGCACCGCTGTCTGCGATGCATAGTAGTCCATTATGCTTTGCCTTTGCAGGGAATGAAAGAGGAAGTAAACCCATCAGGGTTTACTTCCTCTTTAAGCCCCTCTTATGTTTGGCCTCTCCGACTTTTTGCTGCAACGTGCCACAGGTCACGTTCTTCATGAAATGTCCCTCATTCAAAAGTTGGGAGGTATGCTATACAGAACTCGGTGCAACTTAATTGTATGAGTTGGTACCCATTCACGCTTGCGCAATGCGGGAACCCTGCAAATTCCCGCATCGCACCTGACCCACAAGGCAGTTCATACTGCCATATCCAAATTGCTGGTAGTGTCAATACAATGTTAATACCACCTTCATTTCAGTTCGCATATCGCACTGCAAACTGACAGTTTGCACATGAATCGCATCACATAGGTGTGAACACCCATGCAATCCGATTCTGTTGCGTACCAAAAAAATGCTCCTGTGCAAGTTTGATCTGAACGTGATGTGAATTCAGCATACTATCTGTATGGCTGAAATCGCATTGCATTTGACTTGCGCTGCGACCTCGCAGAACACACTAATCTAAACTGCCACTTACTGCACCTGTGACAACCCCTTTTTTTTTCCCCAATTCTGTAAACCACGAGCTCCGGTTCACACTGATGTGATGCGGGAAAAGCACAAGATTTGCCATGTTTTCCAGCATCACATCGCACTGCATAGCAATGGCATGGTGTCCATGCGATCTGCTGTGGGTGTCAATGCTAGATTAACAACACCTAAAACAGATTGCAAAACATAGTGCGATTGCCATAATCGCATCGCACGGGTGCGTGTGAGCACCTATGCAATGCCATTCAAATTCGGAAACCAAAAGGGTTCGGCACGCTGTGCGAATCGCATGCAGTGTTTAGCATGCACCAGTGTGAACCCAGGCTCAAACAAACACCCTTTGACCTGTTTCATTGGGGTAATGCAAAAACATAAACTGGGAAATAAGGGGTTAAAGTTTGGGCTGTGTCAGCTGACCTTTTAGGTTTAAGTTCAACAGGACATTTTTTGTTACTTTTATTTTACCTTTTACTTCCCATTCTCTGCACCTGTCTAGGAATAGTGACACATCTGGGCACTGATTGTGAAAGAAAACGTTGGTTTTTAAACCTTTCTGTAAGTTTGCGAGCTATGTCAGTTTGGTTCTGATACAAAAAAAAGGCTGATTACCCATAAATACCCTCACCTGTGCACAAGCCTGTCTTTTCACCTCCAGATGGAAAGCACCATGGCTGGCTGCCACATGCCTGGTAAGTAGAGCTTGGATGTCATTAAGGTTGCAATGTTCATTTTGGAGCTGCAGTCTAAACCTTTTTTTTTTTTTTTTTTTTTTTTTTTCACTCCACTTTGTTTAAATGTCACAAATATGTTCCAATCTTATTATATAATCGCTTTTTGTTTAACAGTTTGTTTATATTGTGGCATAACTAAATGTTTGTATTCAAACAGGCAAGCCATTGCACTGCATAGATCAAACTTTCTCTGCCTTTTTAACTTCAGGGGATTGGCAGACCCCCCCCCCCCCCCCCATTGTGAATTTGTGGGATGCATGCTGTGCCCCCCCCCCCCCCCCCCCCACCTCCCTCATTGTTAATGTGACATGCATGCTCTCTGCACCCCCCTCATTGTGAATTTGTGGGATGCATGCTCTCTGCGCCCCCCCCCCCCTCATTGTGAATTTGTGGGATGCATGCTCTCTGCGCCCCACCACCACCCTCATTGTGAATTTGTGGGATGCATGCTCTCTGCGCCCCCCCCCCCCCCCTCATTGTGAATTTGTGGGATGCATGCTCTCTGCGCCCACCACCCTCGTGAATTTGTGGGATGCATGCTGTGCGCTCCCCCCACCACCCTCATTGTGAATGTGGGATGCATGCTCTCTGCGCCCCCCCCCACCGCCATCCTCATTGTGAATTTGTGGGATGCATGCTCTCTGCACCCCCACCACCCTTATTGTGAATTTGTGGAATGCATGCTCTGTGCCCCACCATCATTGTTAATGTGGGATGCATGCTCTTTGCGCGCCCCCCCACCACCCTCGTTAATGTGGGATGCATGCTCTCTGCGCGCCCCCCCACCACCCTCGTTAATGTGGGATGCATGCTCTCTGCGCGCCCCCCCACCACCCTCGTTAATGTGGGATGCATGCTCTCTGCGCGCCCCCCCACCACCCTCGTTAATGTGGGATGCATGCTCTCTGCGCGCCCCCCCCACCACCCTCGTTAATGTGGGATGCATGCTCTCTGCGCGCCCCCCCCCACCACCCTCGTTAATGTGGGATGCATGCTCTCTGCGCGCCCCCCCCACCACCCTCGTTAATGTGGGATGCATGCTCTCTGCGCGCCACCCCCACCACCCTCGTTAATGTGGGATGCATGCTCTCTGCGCGCCCCCCCCCACCACCCTCGTTAATGTGGGATGCATGCTCTCTGCACGCGCCCCCCACCACCCTCGTTAATGTGGGATGCATGCTCTCTGCACGCGCCCCCCACCACCCTCGTTAATGTGGGATGCATGCTCTCTGCGCGCCCCCCCCACCACCCTCGTTAATGTGGGATGCATGCTCTCTGCGCGCCCACCCCACCACCCTCGTTAATGTGGGATGCATGCTCTCTGCGCGCCCCCCCACCACCCTCGTTAATGTGGGATGCATGCTCTCTGCGCCCACCATTGTGAATGTGGGATGCATGCTCTCTGCGCGCCCCCCACCACCATTGTGAATGTGGGATGCATGCTCTCTGCGCGCCCCCACCACCATTGTGACTGTGGGATGCATGCTCTCTGCGCGCCCCCCCACCACCATTGTGAATGTGGGATGCATGCTCTCTGCGCGCCCCCCCACCACCATTGTGAATGTGGGATGCATGCTCTCTGCGCGCCCCCCCACCACCATTGTGAATGTGGGATGCATGCTCTCTGCGCGCCCCCCCACCACCATTGTGAATGTGGGATGCATGCTCTCTGCGCGCCCCCCCACCACCATTGTGAATGTGGGATGCATGCTCTCTGCGCGCCCCCCCACCACCATTGTGAATGTGGGATGCATGCTCTCTGCGCGCCCCCCCACCACCATTGTGAATGTGGGATGCATGCTCTCTGCGCGCCCCCCCACCACCATTGTGAATGTGGGATGCATGCTCTCTGCGCGCCCCCCCACCACCATTGTGAATGTGGGATGCATGCTCTCTGCGCGCCCCCCACCACCCTCATTGTGAATGTGGGGGGGCGCAGAGGGCATGCATCCCACCACCCTCATTGTGAATGTGGGATGCATGCTCTGTGCTCCCCCCACCACCACCCTCATTGTGAATGTGGGATGCATGCTCTGTGCTCCCCCCACCACCACCCTCATTGTGAATGTGGGATGCATGCTCTGCGCCCCCTACCTTCATTGTGAATTTGTGGGATGCATGCTCGCCCCCCAGGTTTTTTTTTTTTTTTTTTTTTTTAATAGTCCTATGTTACACAGCAGGGCACATAGTGGGTCTGGATGGGGTGCAGAAACTGGCCAACTTTTCATGTTGCTAGTGGCTCGTTTCTAGGACTATCTCTTATCCTAGCAACTAATCGGCCACTTAACATGAAAATATGACCAGACTCCCGCCCTCCTGAGCCTCCTGGTGTCTGAAGTAGGACTGGCAGCACTGACATAAGGGGAAGGATCTGTGATGGCTGCTGGCCAGTAAGGATGAGTTCAGGCATGTTCACAACCCACATGTGCAGAGTCCGCCAGGAAAATGGCACTGCACAGTGCTAATCATAGGCAGTGAGACCTTTCTCCAACTCTACAGCCGTAGAGTGGGAATATGTCTCGCTGCCTGTGATTATCTCTGTGCAGTGCTGACTTCATGGCGGGCTCTGCATGTGCGGGTTATGAACATGCCTGAGCTCCTTACTGGCCAGACCAATATAATGGGCTAAGCTGCAATATCATGCAGGTGTGGCAGTGGTTATTACTTTGTGTTGCAAGGCTGTGTACGCATGACTCAAAGCACAACTTTGTTTCGCCTTTTTGAATGCACTCTTTTCATTTTTGCTAAAGCAATATTTGTATATGAAATGATTTGATATGACAAGGCTAGTTACCAGGCTGTCATGCTGGTGTTTAATTCCAGTCAAGTATGCAGATTGGAGCTTTTATCCAAGATCTGCATACTTGATAAGTGATAATGAGCTCTAGGAAGCCAGCGTTGTCGGCTTGAGCCCACATTTCTCATAAGTTTATAGTAGCTATTTTGATCTAAGCATTTGATTTCAGTGGGCATGATGCCATTTATTTCTTTATTTGTTTAGGTACTACTGGGAACGAAAAGCTCAAAGCAACGTGGAATTTCCTCTGTGGCCCCGCAGCATCAAATGGTAGGTTCCCATACAAACAATGTCGTTTGGGTTTAGCCACACATTTATGTGGACCCAGTGTTAAATTGCTAATTGAGTTATGAACTGTTATCATAATTCATGGGTTTGGGTTTAACCACTTGTTGGTGGTCCCCAGGTTCTGGGGTCTAGGAGTGACAAGTCCTAGTTCAGTTTGAAATCTCTTCAGATTGCACTCCTAGGCTGAATGACTGAGCGTTTCTTGCAGTTCGGTTTGGCAGTGTTGCTTGCCCCTCCCTGTCCTACCGAGAGTCCCGATTCGTCTCTTCTGCTCTCCTCTGGATCCTTCTGCAAGTTAGATGCTGCTAGGCTTTTAACTCCCTGATCCCTCTTGGGAAGTCTACGGAGAGCTTGGGCCCTGGGTCTCTGTTATATTCTTAATATCTAAATTTTAATTGGCTTTATTATACTTATTCAGGATAATAATATTCCCATACTTTCTTACTGTGTGAATGAAAAACCTTGAATCAATTAATTCTGTGTTATGGCTTGCATAGCTGGAAAAGTAAATATTTAAAACCTGTCAGGATTTTGATGAATATTGTATATTTTATATATATTTTCAAGGGCTATGTAAAGTGATATTGTTTATGTAAACTTATCTAGTTCATTATATATGTTTTTAGAAAGTCATTTTATGTGTAAGCGAGAAGGCATATGTAAGTCGAGACAATGTTTTTCCAGACTTTAAGTCTAAAATATTCCTTCTTCCTCACATCCTGTCATTAGATTGTGGAGTTGTGATTTAAGTGTTAACACATGTCAGCTCTGTTATAACAACCACCCTTAGCCCCCACCTTTGTGGAGGAGGAGGTATCTTTCGGGCGGGAGATTAGAGCTTGGTTAAAATAATGAGTGCTGGGAGGAGGGGGGCTCTTGAATTTTACACACAGAAGGACACATGTCTTGCACACAGGCTGCCAGCATACAAAGGGCTGCCATTTTAGGTTTGAAATAACCTTATATCTTCTATAAGAATCATTGTACTATTTTTGTAAGCATTCTTTTGTATTTAAATGTGTACAAATAAATACACATTTTTGAATTACGCTGACTCAGATCTAATTAAGGAAATTCGTCTCACAAGAATTGATTGATTTCAACATAAGACTTTGAAATATCATTAATTCATAATATTTCATATTTCATATCTAACAATTGGCGACCTGCAGCCAGTCAATCATAAGTCGGAAGTTTTTTTTTCAACTTCACTCCTTGTGATCAGAGGGGAATGAATTGATGAACAGAGATTAAACTTCGCAAAGATTGAAAAAGAACCTAGAAGAAAAATCGATCGATTGATTGTGAAAGACCGGAGAATTTCCAGGAAAAACTGACGGGTTTTTTATTTGGTGAGTAGAAACGTAATTATGGAATTTGTAGATGTTTTAGCTGATGAAAGTAAATTAGAATTTACAGGTTTATCGAAACAGGTCTCTGATGCTGTTTTATGGAAATCTATGTATAGTCAATGCTTACAAGCAAATACTGAAATTGAGAAAGCTAAATTTTCATTAACGAAAACTAAGAGGAAACTACGTAATGTAATGAAATTAATTTCAGTTTTTAATAATATGATATTTGATGAGCCAGAAAAACAAATGATTTGTGTAGTAAATCAAGCAGCAAGTAAAAATGTAACTGAAAATATACAAACACATGAAAATGTATTTTTTGAACCTAACTGTTCAGGTTGTGAAACTTTTTGTACGTATATTGAACATTTGGAGAATGAAGTAGAATTGCAGAATAATGTAACTTCAAAAGACAAGCATATTTCGGTAATTTCAAAGAAAGCTGAGAAAAAACAGTCAGATGCAGCAAAATCCTCATTTATACCGGACAATCCGGTTGACATAGAGGATCCTTCTTTGGATGATGTTCGAAAACAGAAATTGTTAGAAAGAGCTTCTAGACTTAAGTTGCAAATACATGATCAGCTGATGAAGATTTTGAAAGATATCCCTCGTTATGATCCAAGAGCAGATGTGTTTTTCAACGGGGATGTCTTTGAAAGTTTTTGTGATCGTTTCAACTTGAGTGATGAACAAAGGAATAAAATATTTTGTTTATGGGTTCCTAGTCACATTGCAAGACGTTTAGTCAAAACACCCTATCTTGATAATTATGGCGCTGATGTTCATAGTGATGCATCTGAAAGACTGCGTCAGTTGTTGAAGTGTATTACTGGGGAAGAAACCCCAACAGCTGAGTTATTGGATTCTTTAAAAGTAACAATACATGATGATCCATTTCATTTTAGTGAAACATTTGCGAAGGCATTTAAAATGGTGTATGCAGTGGATGAAGAGACTTCTGCATTAATAAAGGCATTTGTTCGCAAATTTACATATTTAGACCCTGCATCAATGGCGCTAGCTAGTCAAAAGGAAACTTTGGATGATGCTACTTCAGTTATAGATCTTGTAAGGAGACAATTAAAGAGAAGTAATTTGAAATCAAAAATTTCTGTCATTCAGGATAGCAATTCTGAATTAGATAATCAGAAAGAGGTTAAAGCAGGCAATACTGCCACCGTCAGGAATGGCAGGGTAAGACAATTTGATAATAAAAAATCAGTAACTTGTTTTTTTTGTCAAAAGCTTGGTCATTATAAATCTCAATGTAGACAGTATTTAAAACATATTGAGTTGAAAAACATTGGAAAAGAAAATGGATTAGTATCCAATAAACCTTCTGCCCCACCTTCAACAGAAGAAGTTAGAAATTTTTCTCCTTATGCCCCTCTGAGAAGGGAATTGAAAGAGATTGGAATGAACATGAATGCTCATTCAAACGGTGATAGCAATGGGAGACAACCTTTGTTATCGGCCCCATGACAGATAGAGGAAAAGGAAATAATTTATCATTCTTTAGTACATGTTGCCCCTATATTTTTAGACAAAAGTGGACGCCCTTATTTAAAAGCTAAAATTAATGGACAAAAGGTGAAAACTCTTTTAGATACAGGTGCTCAGATTAGTGTCACTGGTTTGAATTTACCTGTTTTATCGGATGCGGCAGTCTGTACAATTGTCGGGTTTAATGGAACAGGTGATTCTCAAGCTAAAATGTGTAAAAATGTTTCTTTTGAAATCCCAGGTTATTTGCAAACTGAAATAGACATGTGGTGTTGTAAGGGATCTGAAAATATTATCGGAACTGATATTTTGTACCAAAGAGGATGGATTATTGATTTAGGCAATGGAGTGATTTGGAAGGGTTCAGCTAATCGTAAGCCTGTGGTAATTGATCCAGCTGATTATTCAGAAGTGGGAAGCATTTGTTTAACAGAAGCAGTTGACACCGATTATAAATGGCCTGATACAGGAGATAATTTGAAGTTAAAACAAGTGATACAGTCACACAAAAAACTTTGGAGTCAAAAAAAGAATGATGTTGGCCTATTTAAGGATATTGTAGTAAATATCGAAGGAAGGGATCATCCTTTTGTGAAGCCATATAAATTACCACCAGATTCTGATGAACCTGTTTCATTGATCATACAAGAGTTTTTGGAACAGGGTATTATCAGGAAAGCAAATTCGGTAACAAATAATCCTTTATGGGTAGTGGCTAAACGAGATGACCCTAGTGCATACAGACTTTTGATTGATCTAAGAATGCTAAACAAATACATACCCTGTTGTTCGCCTATTGTAGCGGAAACACCAGATATCATGGCACAGTTAAATGCTAATGCAAACGTTTTTTCTGTATTAGATATTGCGAATGGATTTTTTAGCATTCCTTTGGCCAAAAGCTGTCAATATAAATTTTCATTTGTTTTTAAAAATATATCGTATGTTTTCACAAGACTTCCACAAGGCTTTCATAGTTCCCCATCTATATTTCATCAGGCGTTGGCAAATGTTTTATCAAGGTTTTCTAGACCTGATTGTTTGATTCAGTATGTAGATGACATACTTCTTTCCAGTGAAAATGAGGAGGAGCATTTGACTCTTCTGGCAGAATTGCTGACAATTCTGCAGGAAGAAGGTCTAAAGCTGAATACACGCAAAGTTCAGCTCATGAAAAGTGAGGTAAAATTTTTAGGAATTTTGATTGGTCCAGGGAAAAAGCAGCCTTTGCAGGAACGTATAGAGGCTATTGCATCTTTACCTGTACCAACTACATTTAAAGCATTGAGACAATTTTTGGGATTGGTGAATTTTTCCAGAGATTTTATTGAGTCATTAGCAGAGAAGGCGAAACCACTATATGACTTATTAAAACATACAGAGGATAACGAATTTGGTCCTTGGACAGAAGTTCAACAAAAAGCTTTTGAAATTTTGAAAAATGATTTGCAGTCAGCTCCTGCATTAGCAACAGTGGATAAACAAGCACCATTTGCTTTGCAAGTGCATGCTTCAGAGATTGCCATCTCAGCTGTTTTGCTTCAGAAACAGGGAGAAGATTGGAGAATTCTAGGGTATTTTTCACGTTTAATTACCCCAGTGGAGAGGGGATTAGACGAATGTGTTAGACAATTAGTGGGTGTGCATTATGCAGTAAAAGCAACAGAGCATATTGTAGGATTTAACAAAATCATTTTACAAACCCCACATAGTACCTTGAAGTTCCTTTTTGAGAAAAATGTTCCTGGAGTCTCCAATCAAAGATTTTCTCAATGGTTATTGGCTCTGTCACCTAAACAAATACAGGTTGAACACAATGCTAAGTATATCCTTCCTCAGTTGATGGAATACAATGGGCTAGAACATGAATGTTTGTGTGAAGTCCATGATACTCATTCTCCTCTTTTTCGTAGAGAGGCAGAGAAAATTGATGAGCCTGTATTTGTTGATGGTTCGAGATATTGTGTGGCAGGCAATTATTATAGTGGGTATTCAATTTGGTATCCAAAACGTAATTTTGCCATACAACACAAGTTGCCAGGACATTTTTCAGCTCAACGAGCAGAACTTGAAGCAGTAAAAACCGCATTGATTATTGACAAGGAAGAGAAGAAAGGTTCAATAGCGATTTATAGTGATAGTTCATATGTTGTACGTTCTCTTACCGATTACTTACCTATTTGGAAACGTAGAGGTTTTGTGGATTCATCCAACAAGACTCTTGTGCAGAAAGAGACATTAGAAGCAGTTTTTGACCTTGCAGAGAGTAATCCTCTTGCATATGCTATTGTAAAAATTCCGGCACATAAAAAAGATGATAGTGAGTTATCTGTAGGTAACAGAACAGCAGATTCATTGGCAAAGGAAGCAGCTTTGCATGGGAAGTTAGTAGTTCAACCTGAAATGGTATTAATTAATGTTGTGAAGAAAACAGACACACAGATTCCTTCATTTTCAGAGGAACAGAAGAGGGATACGTCACTTTTTTCTTCCTCACCGGTTGACACAGGCTCTTTGGTTTATGAAAACGGGATCTTATGTCATGACTCAGACGAAATTCTGTGTCCAGTTATACCACAACACCTACAGGTGGAATTCACTAAATTTAACCATGATAGTTTAGGTCACATTGGCAAGCAAAAATTACTTGAAATTCTTAAAGAGAAATTCTATTGGGATAAAATGGAGGAGACAGTAGATAGTGTAATAAAATCTTGTTTAATTTGTGCACAGGTGAATCCTAGACCAAAGGGTCAGAAACCTCCATTGCAAAGAATTCCTCCAGCAGACGGACCTTGGTCTTCTATCCAAATAGATTATATAGGGCCATTACCATCAGGGAAATATGGATACAGATTTGCTTTGGTTTTGATGGACATTTTTTCAAAATGGCTAGAACTAATCCCAGTACGTAAAGATGATGCTTTAACAACTGCTAGGATGTTGATTAATCATGTTTTTCCAGTTTGGGGTATACCAGCACATCTTAGTAGTGACAGAGGATCCCATTTTACAGGTAAAATCATGCAGGCAATGTGTAAAATTTTGGGTATAGAACAGAGATTCCATGTGCCATATCATCCACAGTCTGCAGGTATTGTTGAGAGGATGAATCGAACAATTAAATCTAGAATTGCAAAAATGTTGTTGGACAGAGGAAATACTTGGGTTGATGTTGTTCCTTTTATTTTAATGGGTGTAAGAAGCACAATTTCTGCTGCTACAAAGTATTCTCCATTTGAATTAATGACAGGAAGGAAAATGCCACTTGTATTTCCCCATGAACCTTTTTTGTCTACACCTCAAAGAGAGGCGATAGAAAAGTCAAAATGGTTGCAGATGTTACAAGATAATTTGAATAGTATATTGCCACATGCAGCTACATGTATGCAAAAAATGGTTCCTCCTCACATTTCTAAGTTTGAGAAAGGAGGTCAGCTCATGGTAAAGAGTTTCAGAAAAAGTGGGCCATGGCAAAGTAATTGGGAAGGTCCATTTGACATTTTGGACGTTCGAGGGGTGATGGTACAGGTACAAAGACCTCTTAATTCAGTGAAAAACGCACGTAGACAACAAAAAACGTGGGTACACACTGATCAATGCAAACTTTATATTCCGAGATAATGATGCTGCCTTTATTTTTTCAGGAATTAAAAATAAAAATCGAACTTGAAGAAAGTGCGTATTCCAAAAGAAAAAGATGTCAGCACAACAAATGAAAAGTTTTAAAGAGAGGAAGTGTATCATCACTACAGGATGCATCTTTTCCCTAGTGACAATTTTATTTGTGATAAGATATATCAAGAATTGCTCAAGTTATATAAAGACTAACAGGAATGAAGAATTACACAACAAAGATCATATGTTATTCAGAAATAAGAGAGATGTAGACATTGATATCAATGCAGATGAACTGAAAAATAAGAACATTGATATCATTACAAAGGACAAAAATGATAGAGTTATTGATATTAGTGCATATGATAAAAATCATAATTTTAGAGATGTTGATATTAATACAGCAGAAGATTTGTATGGATTTTTGTGTATTGGAGATGGATATCTTTGTTGTTTACAATTGTATTTCATTCACAGCAATGATATTGACATCAAAGTTAAAATAGAATCCAAAACAAAGTTTGTTAAAATGCAGGGATCTTATAGACTAAATAACAAAACCGGAACTTTTGAGTGTAACATATTGTTGAGGAGTTTCTGGTCTATATTTTTAAAGGGTAATGAGTCAACAATTTGGTCTGGAGATGTTACTAATATTATGACAAGATCTGGGAAAATACTTTATTCCTTTGATCAATTTTATTATCTTTTTCAAAGTTTTGTAAAGATATTAAATCCAAAATATTTAGGCATCATTGGAGATGAAAAAGGAGACGTTGTAAGAACATGGGATTTTAAAGTAACAAGAAAATTTACTGAAATAAGGGTCAAAATCGATATCCTTATAGTTGATAAGATTGTTCCAGAAATTAATATTTTCCCACAATCTTTGAAAATTATGGAAGATAAAGATAATTTGCATTTGATATGTGATACAAAAATATCTTTACCTCAAAATTCATTGTTGACTTGGAAAAGGAATGATGAGTTTTTGGGTAGTTTTCTTTATAGTTCTACTATCATAATTCATAAAGGAATTTTTGGTAGTGTGAATTGGATCAATGATACATTTGTTTATCAACAAATGAGAGTATCTTTGAATGATACTGGTATATATGAATGTTGCATATCAATAGAAAATTATCCGGTGAAATGTGCAAAGGCAAGTGTTATTGTTATGTCTCCAAGGAAAACTCCATGTGTTAATAAGAAAAGTTTCTCTGCAAGTCCTTTTCAGATTAACCATTTCCAATCCAGAACTCTTTTGAGAGAGGGAAAGTTTGTCATTGTTTTGTGGAACTTTAATGTTTCAGAATGGAAAATTTCTACAAGGTTTCCACAATGTCAAGGACATCTGGTTAATATGGAAATGGGTATTGAGAGATGGTTTGGAATTAATAATAGAAATTATAACAGGAATAAGCGTGGTATTGTTGAAGGTATTTTAGGAGGGATTGGCACAATCGGGAGTATAACAAATAGTATGGATATTAGTACTTTAAAGTCTGATCTAGAAACTGCTGGTTTAGTGGGAAGTAATGGTATTAAAATACAAAGACATTTAAATCAGATTTTAGAAAATATGGTAATTAAAACTGCTAATATAATGGGTCCATCTATTTTACATCTTCAAAATATTACTCTTTATTTGATGAGAAGTGAACAACATTCTCATATAGCCAGAGCATGTTTAGAGATTCAAACGGAATATTCCACTAATTTTAAAATAATTGCGCAAGCATTTCAGAGTGGAATAACTCCTCTTGGCATTTTACAGTATTTGCCCAAAGAATATTTATATGCGATAAATCATACAGATTTATGGGTAAATAAATGGATAGGATGCAAGCAGGACATATGTTATAGTTCTTCTATGATTCCAATAGCCGGAAAAGAACAAATTTTGGTTCCAATCACTGTTTTGGGATTACCTGTCAGTAATACACAATTATTATACTATAAATTACAGTATACAGATTTTGTATTTAACAATGAAAATTCTGAATTAGAACAATTAGATTTGTCATCATGTTTACAATTCCAGTCTAAAATTATATGTTTACCTAATCAAGATAAAAGCATATTTCATTCTTGTTATCATAATCACACATTATGTTCAGCAAGAATTGAAAATAAAATTAATTCTGAATTAGTTACTCGTGTAGATAAAAAGAAGGTTTGTTTTCAAATTATGTCAGATACAGAAAGGGTTAAAACTTTTTTCTCTTCTTGTACAAATACAGAAAACCTAAATCAAGGGTTGTATTGTATAGAAGGAGATATTGTTGCAATAAGTATTGATGGGTTGAGAACAAATTTAACAAATATGTTTATGAAAAATATTAGCGCTCTACCTACACAGTATAATATTTCCCAAATAGATGAATTTCCATGGGAAAAATGGGCAAATATAATTCAAAAGGATCAAGGTTTATTAATAGCTTTGGCTAAGGAATTGCAGAATGCAGAAGTATTGTTTAAACATGAACAAGGTAATTTGCAAGAAATATCACATCAATGGTCAGAATTTTCAGGAAGTAATTGGTGGAAAAGATTTAGTAATAGTGTATCCATGTGGGGAAAAACTTCGATAACTTCAGCAGCAGGAAATATTTTATCACATCCTATTGTAATTATTTTTATTATTATCATGTTATTCCTTATATTCCAGTTATGTTTAATGTTTAGAATGAAAAAATTATATAATCGAATTAGAAGTGATATTAAGAAAGGAGATGATTTGTTACAAAGTAAATTAAAGAGGAAAATTAGGTTTTGAAGGTATGAATCCAATTGTGCAGGACAAAACATTTGGAGTTATTGAATCAAAGTTTGTTTGAATGTGACATGAATGATGATGGATGAATTTTTAATCTGAAAAATATGATTGGTATTCATATTTCAGAGGGGAATGTTATATTCTTAATATCTAAATTTTAATTGGCTTTATTATACTTATTCAGGATAATAATATTCCCATACTTTCTTACTGTGTGAATGAAAAACCTTGAATCAATTAATTCTGTGTTATGGCTTGCATAGCTGGAAAAGTAAATATTTAAAACCTGTCAGGATTTTGATGAATATTGTATATTTTATATATATTTTCAAGGGCTATGTAAAGTGATATTGTTTATGTAAACTTATCTAGTTCATTATATATGTTTTTAGAAAGTCATTTTATGTGTAAGCGAGAAGGCATATGTAAGTCGAGACAATGTTTTTCCAGACTTTAAGTCTAAAATATTCCTTCTTCCTCACATCCTGTCATTAGATTGTGGAGTTGTGATTTAAGTGTTAACACATGTCAGCTCTGTTATAACAACCACCCTTAGCCCCCACCTTTGTGGAGGAGGAGGTATCTTTCGGGCGGGAGATTAGAGCTTGGTTAAAATAATGAGTGCTGGGAGGAGGGGGGCTCTTGAATTTTACACACAGAAGGACACATGTCTTGCACACAGGCTGCCAGCATACAAAGGGCTGCCATTTTAGGTTTGAAATAACCTTATATCTTCTATAAGAATCATTGTACTATTTTTGTAAGCATTCTTTTGTATTTAAATGTGTACAAATAAATACACATTTTTGAATTACGCTGACTCAGATCTAATTAAGGAAATTCGTCTCACAAGAATTGATTGATTTCAACATAAGACTTTGAAATATCATTAATTCATAATATTTCATATTTCATATCTAACAGTCTCGCTCTCTGGAAGTAAACTGTCTGCTGTTCTTAAATGGTCTGAACTTCCTATTTTGTACTGTGTTTGGCTAACTGGCTAGTTGATGGGCTTCTCTGTAGCAGAGGGCTTGGCGACTGGGTCAATCTCAGTCCTTGCTGGATCGGGGGGCTAGTGCCCAGTCCTTTGTGAAGGTCGGGGCTAGGACCGATTCAGTCTTCATGCCCTCTGCTGCAGTGCGGCTTGGAAGTTGGTTTAGGAGGTCAATCATGGTCAACATGGGAATGGGAGGGTCATCTTTGACTGCACATCCTTTCTTCCTGGGAATACAGTGTCGGTCTTGGAATGGTTCTTGGTTAGAGTATGAGGGCACCATGCTAGAGTCAACAGATACTTTGGCCAGGCCAACACTGGCACGCTATTCTTGGGTCAGACTTTGTGGTATTGGGTTAGATGCCTTATGCTCTTAAGGGATAAGGGTCTAGCACGTGCCATTCCCACAAAATGGCAAAACTTCAACCTTTTCATTGGCTAACTTCACTCAAAGATCTCATGAAGCTTTAATATAAAATGGTTTATAAATTGTTTTATGGGGTTCTAATGCCTACCTTATTTTGTAGCTCGTGAGGTGCCCTTCAAGGGTGAACTATGGCAACACTGTAAACAGATGAAAAATTAGAGATGTGTATCAAATTGGGGTTATAAATGCAATCTATAGGACATTTTAAGTTAAAATGTGTTTTGATACAGTTTAGGTACCAAATCCTGTGGAGGTCCCCCCTCCTTTCCATGATTAACACTACTAGAAAGTCTATCCTGAAGCAGTTCCTCAAAGCCTAAAGATCTGGCATGGTTTATGCTCGGGCTCATTTCAGCCACCTTAGATTCTCATGGACAGTAAATTGACCTTTTAGAAAGTTTGGAGACTCCTGCAGTAGACTTTTAATTGCTTGGGTAGGAAAGGTTGCTGCAATTTTTCTAATTGATGTGAAACACCACAATAATGTGCATTTTCATATATTGATATATGAAAAGGTGACTCTCACTCTCCTGTGCCTCATGTCCTGTCTGAACTAGGATTGGCAACTCGTGGGGAAGAATCTGTGATGGCAGCTGGCCAGCCCAATATGAGAGGCCAAGCTGCATGTGTCCTTATCTGCAATATCATGCAGGTGTGGCAGTGATTGTTATGCATGACTCAAAGCTGCTTATTTTGCCTTTGAATGCTTTAACTTTTTCTTGATAAAGCAATATCTGTATATGAAATGGCAAGGCTAGTTGCCTGGCTGTCATGCTGGTGTTTAAATCCAGGCAACTATGCAGTTTGTGGCTTTTATCCAAGATCTGCATCCTTGACAGGGGGTAAGTGACAGCAAGATCTAGGAAGCCAACATTTTCAGTAGGTCAGCAATGATGGAACCCTAGAAGCCACATTTGTCATAACTATTTTGATATCTGCATTCAATTTCAGTGGACATGCCATCCATTTTTGTTTGTGTCTTCCAACTGAGAATGAAAAGCTCAAAGCAACATATCTCTTGTGGGGCTGCGGCATCAAACGGTAGGTTCCCACACAAACACTTGGGAGTTACGAGCCTTTATCATAACTCCTGTTTAGGTTTAGCCACACTTTTGTGGACCCAGTGATGAACTGATATCATAAATCACAGGCTTGGGTTTAACCACTTGTTGATGGTTCTTGGGTCTAGGAGTGAAAAGTCCTAGTTTAGTTTGAAACCTCTAGAGAAGCTTAAGCTCCTAAACTGACAATCAAGCCTTCCTTGCAATTTGAGTTAGTTTTGTTTGCCCCTCCTTCTTATACTGGAAAGCTCAGCTGGGGTCTTCACTCTCCTGTAGGTTATTGCTTTCTGCAAAGGGGATGGGCAACCATGCTAGGCTTTCACTCTGATCCCTCTTGGGAAGTCTATGGAGAGCTTGTCCCCTGGGTCTCACTCTCTGGAAGTAAAGGGTCTGCTGTTCTTGGATGGTCTGAACTTTCTATTTTGAACTGTGATTGGCTAACTGGGCTGGTCGAATGGGCATCTCTGTAGCAGTGGACTTGGAGACTGGGTCAATCTCAGTTCTTGCTGGATTGGGGGGGGTGAGTGCCCAGTCCTTCAAGAAGGTCGGGGCTTGGACAGATCCAGTCTCTTTGCCCTCTGCTGCAGTGTGGCTTGGAAGTTGGTCTAGGTCAATCGTGGCTCATTATGGGAATGGGAGGGTTATCTTTGACTGCACATCCTTTCTTCCTTGGAATACAGTGTCGGTCTTGGAATGGTTCTTGGTTAGAGTATGAGGGCACCATGCTAGAGTCAACAAATACTTTGGCCAGACCAACACTGGCACTCTATTCTTGGGTCAAACTTTTTGGTATTGGTTTAGATGCCTTATCCTCTTAGGGGGAGAAGGGGCTGCCGTTCTCACAATGGCAAAACTTCAACATTTTCATTGGCTAACTTCAATCACAGGTTTAAATTGCCATTTTGAAATATCTTGTTTTTAAAGCAGCAGTCTGCCCACTGCTGCAACAAAATGTAAGCCAGCAGCTGCACATACTACAGCTGCTGACTTAATTTTGTACACTTGCCTGTCCTGGAGTCCAATGATGTCAAGTGCATGGAACCTCTATTGCAAGTAAGGGAACCCTACTACACCCCCCTCACCAAAAGGTGCCAAATGTGGCTCCAGAGGGGGAGGAGTACAAGTGGAAGTTCCACTTTGGAGTGGAACTCTAAATTTGCTGCTCCTTTCAGCTCTGTAACTGTGGTCACCATACTGAAATGCACCTTTTTGTGGCAATAAGGGGGTGGTGTGTTTTTTTTTTTTATTTTTTTTTTTTCTACCTTTTTTGCTTTTCTAGTATCTCTTTAAAAGACTGAACTGTCTACTACAAGTTTGGTAAGTAGTTAACAAGTTTATCGTACTTGCAAAATGTTTTTTTTTTGTTTGTTTTTTTTTATTGTTTATGGAGTTCTAATGACTGCCTTTGTTTTGTAGCTGGTGAGGTGCCAATCAAGGGTGAAATATGGTAACGGTGAACAGATGACAAATTGGAGGTATGGGTTAAATTTGTCTTATAAATACAGTAATCTATTGTTCAGTTTAAGTGAACTGTGTTTTGATAGAGTTTAGGTACCAAATCCTGGTATTGTATACATCTTTAACATTACTAGAAAGTCTATCCTGAAGCGGTTTCTCAAACTAGTGGCTTACAATAGACCAAGCGGTCTCGCTGCAGCCTGGGGCCAGATGTGCTCCTTTTGCTTGCCTTTGTCAGTGGCAGAAATGATGCCTCAAGGCCATGAGGCAGTATCTCTTCACTCACAAACATGAGACACTATTTCTCCCATGACACCAACAATTTCTCCCCTAATGCCTAACTATTTGGCATGGTTTATGCTCAGTGGGCAGATTCCAGGCCCTAGATTCTAAAGGTCAATTTACTGTAATTTTAGAAAGTGTGTAGACCTATTGCATGGGTATGAAAGTTTGCTTCAATTGCATTAACATATATTGCTACAATAGCCAGCTAGAACTTCAGTCTTGATAAAACTAATCTGTATAGGAATAAAAACCTAAACTAATGCAGCCACCACTTCGGGAAAAAAATTGGTGAGCTTTTTTGGCTTTAGTACAGCTTGTTAACACCACACTCATTGTGTGCAATTCTGTAGGAGATAAAGTTAGTTGCCAGTCAAGCTTATGGGTGTAACATGTTCCTCAATTTGTCACACGATAATGCTGCAGGGGACTAGGAAATCCCAATTTGAGTTCAAAATGCCTTTAAAAAAATTACCCAATAAATTTTTTTTACAAAAGCCAATCGCATAGGGGTGCACAATCGCCTATGTTTTAAGTTTCTCTTTAAATAAGGCACCCAGGGTCTGAGACCTTGCATGTTGTCCTGTGCTCCACTGAATGTAAAGCAATGCACATCGCACTGCATTACATTCTTTCCTGGCCTTGACGGCTAGGTAAATTGTCAGTGGGGCCTGGAAGAGTGATGTCACTTATGGGTCAGCAGCAAGAAGGGGACAGCAGATGTGCATCTATGCCAGTCTCAGGCCCGCAGATCATCAAATGGAGCCTGGGGTATGTGGGGTGTAGAGCATTTTTGTGGCAGCTCAAGCACCAGGATTCAGTGGGGGTGGGTTTTTTTATTTCTACCTGACGCCTGGGGTTTGTTCCCTTAATCATGAAGTATGGAGGCTGCCATTGCTCAAGTCTGTGGGTTTGTTCTGTCTCTCTGGTGCTTTGGCCTCAACACTGAGTGTGACCTGAGAAATAGAAGATTCTGACAATTGCAGAATGCTTTCTTTTTGATTAACATTTTAAAGCCACATTAGCCAGGTAACAAATCCATTAGTTCCTGTACTGTTCAGTAAGCCATAGCAAAGTGAAGCAAAACATCTTCACTATGCTCCCAGTATGGAATTATCTAGGGTGTTTTTGTGTGTTTTTGGGACTAGGCATAGGAAGCCATAGAGGCTTCTATTGTGGGTTTCTCCTGAAAATTTCAGTTGCTTGGCTGTCATACTAATACTCTTAACAAGTATGCAGAGACTTCTAGGCTTTCATGGTCTGCCCACTTGAGGGTGACCTGAAACATATGAAGCCAGGCAGAACAGCAGGTCAATTTTGGGTTGTCAGTGAGCCCCTTTCATTACTTTTTATAAACTTTATTAACCTTTTTATATTTAACCTTAACCTCAAACTTCTATCTTTTGTAGACATGTTGACATTAACAACTTGGTTTCTATTGGAAGCCTTGACCACTTCAAGCATGATGGAATCCCTTCTCTTGTCCTGCAGAATTTGTGGGTGGTGGGTACCAAAACTCATTAACGATGAAGGCCTACCTTGGTTTGCTAGGTTTCACCAGAGTTCTGAGCTTTTGTTCGAACTCTTGGCTTGGGTTAGCCACACTGTGGACCCACAAATGAATTTAGGATACTAGTCTAGCTTGGTTTGCTAGGTTTCACCAGAGTTCTGAGCTTTTAATCATAACCCTTAGATTTTGGGGTCTAAGAGCAAAGTACTTGTTCAGTTGGAAGTCCCTGGGTAGAAATTTGCTCCTAGGTTGTGGGTTGAGCTTTGTTGGAGCAGGGCGGGGCACTGCAACACTGCTCCTTCAGACTCTGTTGGCCTCTTTAATCCACCTTTTGTGCTTACCTTGCAGGTTATCGGTTTCTAGGAGCTTCTTTCTGCCATATACGGGGATAGATGGCTGAGCATTTATTTTACTCTAAAACCTCTTGGGGAAAGTCTCCAGAGAGCCCCTGCTCTCTGCAAGTAAAAGGGTCTGCTGTTCTGAGACTCTTGCCTTTCCTATTGTGAGCTATGATTGGGAAACGAAGTTGGTCGATGGGCTTCTCTGTAGCAGAGGGCTTGGAGACTGGGCCAGTCTCAGTCCTTGCTCGATTGAGGGCCAGTGCCCAGCTCTTCATGAAGGTCAGTTCTAGGGCTGATTCAGTCTTCGTGCCCTCTGCTGTAGTGCGGCTTGGAAGTTGGTCTAGGGACTCAATCATAGCTCATGATGCGACTGGGGGAATTCTTTGACTGCACATTCTTTCTTCCTGGGAATACAGAGTGTTGATTTGGAATGCTCCATGGTGTTTTTTGGTTAAAGTGTGAGGGCACCATACTAGAGTCAAGGAACACTTTGGACCAAGCCAACATCAATACTCTTATTCTTGGGTCAGACTTTTTGGTATTGTGTTAGACCTTTTCCCTTAAGGGCATAAGTGTTCTAACATGTGCCATTCCCATTTAACAAATAGGTTTAAATGGTTGGTCTTGCTGTGAAGCGCCACAAAGGCAGTTAAACAGATTGCGCACTTTGTTCTCTGCGCACTTTGTTCTCTGCGCACTTTGTTCTCTGCGCACTTTGTTCTCTGCGCACTTTGTTCTCTGCGCACTTTGTTCTCTGCGCACTTTGTTCTCTGCGCACTTTGTTCTCTGCGCACTTTGTTCTCTGCGCACTTTGTTCTCTGCGCACTTTGTTCCCATGTGGAGTATTTTCTTGTAGATCCCTGAAGCTCATTCTAGTGGTGGTTATATACAATGCCAGTGATTCCCCTTTGCTGGTCATTTTATGCCCACCCTGATTCAGTGAAGAATGCAAATGTTCTGTTGGTTGCAGGCTTTGGTCCAATTGGCGCTGGAGCAGTTAAAGGGATTTTAAAAATATTGGTTGATTCACTGCTGGTTCTTCAAGAGCCCAGCCAGGAATGCATATTGTGGTTTTACAATGTCTGTTGCATCCATGTGAGCCGGGCCTTGCAGTGGAGTTTGTTTACTTGTTTTAGAGGCCTTTTATCCTTTGTGTTTTTAACGGTACCTCCATTTCATTTAGATGGCTGGCTGAGCAACACTGCTAGGTTCTGGCAAGACTGGTGTGGGAGATTGGTAAGCATTCATACATAATATTTCTAGGTAATCTTTGTAAATGATACAATGGTAAATTAAGGGGTTATCTTTTGATCTGTCCTTTAGACAATGCGCATAAGCTTAACAAAAGCATGGGGGGCAGAGGGTTGAGTTTTTTGGCAAGTGTCTGGTCCATATGCTCTCTTCCATTCAGAATCTTTATAAATGCTCAATACTAGCTTTCTGCAGGTCATTTATGGAAACCCTATGGCTGGAAACGGATTGCATACAGACTATAGAAGGGCTAAGCCAACATTGGCACTATTCAATTTCCATCAGCATCTGGTATAACTAACCTTTTCTACACTTTGCCTATCCTTGATAAGTTGATGGAGATGTCCAGGAACTGTTATGTTTAGGAGGGGTCTGAATATACACTCTACCAAAGTGGGGAGAGCATGTAGGAATTAAGAAAGTTGGGTGGCTTTTAAATATTACTGATTTACCTTCCTAAGCAATGCTATATTAATGGCAACATTTAACGAATTTAAAAGTAGGTGTAATGCAAATATGGCTGGAAATGTACTTTAACCACTTAAGGACCGCCGTATTGCCATTGTATGTCATCACAATGGCGCAGGCAGGCACAAGTACGTGCCTGCCTTCCAGCGGGTGGGGGGTCCGATCGGACCCCCCCTCCCGCTGGATACGGCGGTCCGGTTCGCTCCAGGAGCGATCCGTGATGAGGGGATGGCCGTTGGTTTCTGGCCACCCCCTCTGGATCGCTCCTGGCCAATGACAAGCTTCCTCCCACTGTGTATTGTTTACACAGGAAGGAGGAAGTGATGCCATTCTCCTCGGGGCGGTCTTTTTGACCGGACTATGAGGAGAAGACTAAAAGTAAGTGCACCCAAAACACTACACTGACACATAGGTACACAAACCACCCCCCCCCCCCCCAGTCAGTGTCACTGATTGAATTGATCACTTCTTTACTGATCAGTTGTAACAGTTAAAACTGTCAGGGCAGTTAGTGTTAGGTCCAGGGTAGCCCCCTATCACCCCCCAATAAAGATTTAACCCCCTGATTGCCCCTTGAGTTAACCCTTTCCCCCCCTTTTTGCCAGTGTCACTAAGCGATCATTTTTCTGATCGCTGCATCAGTGTCGCTACTGTCACTAGGTAGCTAGTTTTTTTTTAGGTTCACCGCCAGGTTTTTATAGCGCTAGGTACCCCGATATACTACCCAATAATGGTTTTAACCCCCTGATTGCCCCTAGTTAACCCTTTCACCAGCAATCGCAGTATAAGTGTCACTGGTGACGCTGGTTAACCAGTTAGTTACTTAGGTTCCCCGTCAGGTTTTTATATAGCGCCAGGGACCCCCATACACTACCTAATAAAAATTTGAACCCCCTGATTGCCACTAGTTAACCCTTTCACCACTGATCACCGTATAAGTGTTACGGGTGACTCTGGTTAGTTTGCTTTTTATAGCATCAGGGCACCCACCATTTATTACCCAATAAAGGTTTAACCCCCTGATCACCCGGCGGGTGATATCAATTAGGTTTTAGGGTCAGGGTCTGCGTCGCCCCAGGCAGTGCTAGGTTAGTGCCAGTACCGCTAACACCCACACGCAAAGCATAAACCTCCTGTAGTGGTATAGAATCTGAACAGATCAATATCTGATCTGATCAGATCTATACTAGCGTCCCCAGCGGTTCAGGGTTCCAAAAAAACGCATTGTTAGCGGGATCAGCCCACCCAAGTGCAGTATCGATCGATCACTGTCACTTACAAAACACTAAACACATAACTGCAGCGATCGCAGAGTCAGGCCTGATCCCTGCGATCGCTAACAGTTTTTTTTGGTAGCATTTTATATTTAAATCCGGAAGGCAGTGCTTGGTTTTCGGGGTCCCGTACGTGGCTAGGCTCCCAAAAAGTCCCCCACATGTGGTATCCCCGTACTCGGGAGAAGCAGCAGAATTTATTTTGGGGTGTAATTTGACTTATGCCCATAGCATGTGTGAGCAATATATCATTTAGTGACAACTTTGTGCAAAAAAAGTTTGTAATATTCCCGCAACTTGTGGCAAAATATAAAATATTCCATGGACTCAACATGCCTCTCAGTAAATAGCTTGGGGTGTCTACTTTCCAAAATGGGGTAATTTTGGGGGGTTTTGTGCTATTTTGGCATTTTATGGCCTTCAAAACTGTGATAGGTAGTGAGGAGTGAAATCAAAAATTTGCACCCTTAGAAATCCTGAAGGTGGTGATTGGTTTTCGGGGTGCCGTGCGCGACTAGACTCCCAAAAAGTCCCACACGTGGTATCCCCATACTCGGGAGAAGTAGCGGAATATATTTTGGGTGCAATTCCACATATAACCATGGCATGTGTGAGCAATATATCATTTAGTGACAACTTTTTGTAAAAATTTTTTTTTTTGTTGTCATTATTCAATCCCTTAGGACAAAAAAAATAAAATATTCAATGGGCTCAGCAATTTCCTTGGGGTGTCTACTTTCCAAAATGGGGTCATTTGGGGGGGTTTGTACTGCCCTGCCATTTTAGCACCTCAAGAAATGAGATAGGCAGTCATAAATTAAAAGCTGTGTAAATTCCAGAAAATGTACTCTAGTTTGTAGACGCTATAACTTTTGCGCAAACCAAAAAATATACGCTTATTGACGTCTTTAGTAAAAAAAAAAAAAAAAATGTGGCTGAATAAATTTTGCCCTCAATGTATGACTAAAATTTAGTTTATTCGATTTTTCTTATAACAAAAAGAAGAAAATATCTTTTTATTTTTTTTTTCACAATTTTCGCTCTTTCTCCATTTATATCGCAAAAAATAAAAATCGCAGAGGCAATCAAATACCATCAAAAGAAAGCTCTCTTTGTGGGAAGAAAAGGACGCAAATTCGTTTTTTTTGTGATCCGATGATGCCACCATTGATTTTCGAAATTCTGCCTACCAAGCCTTCAATTTCACCTCATGTTGCTACAGACAATAATTTCCTTGGCTGGGAATCTTCTTTTCTCTCCGTACATTTTCTTTTCTTATTACGTTTCTCGCACAATTCTCCCATCATTAATTAGAAAATCGTTCGTTTTTCTAAAAATTTCCAACATGTCCGATTCCTCAAATTTTATTTCCACACGAAAATCGGCTGTTGCTGCAGCCCACTAATGGTGCGAAACTCATACGAAAATTCTTGGATACGATTTTCGAAAGAAAATTCTTTCGAAATTCGAAAACCGTGTATTGCCGAAATAACACTATACCTTTCCTCCCTTTTTTTTTTTTTTTTTTTTTTGTTTTTAGCTGTTGTCTACAATTTTGCTACTATACTTGGAGTGTTCGTTTGCAAGCAAGGCCGAGGTGAACTTCAATCATCCCAGAGACCTAATTTTATCACTTAATCTGATTTCTTCTTTTGTTTTTTTTTACCTTGCTTTATTTTTTCAGTGGTCGTA
The DNA here is from genome assembly GCF_037356315.1 of Lithobates pipiens. Taxonomy (NCBI): domain Eukaryota; kingdom Metazoa; phylum Chordata; class Amphibia; order Anura; family Ranidae; genus Lithobates; species Lithobates pipiens. Next base: position 96,825,808 of record NW_027507784.1, on the reverse strand, counting down.
TTGGGCCAGTGACGGTGAACCTTGGCAACCCAGATGTTACTACATTTCCCATGATGCTTGTGTAGGTGAGCATTATGGGAAATGTAGTTCCAAAACATCTGAAATGCAAAGGTTCCCAATCACTATTGGGCAGTAGCCTTTCTGATTACAATGTGAAATAAAAACAATTGTACATGGCTAAAGAATAAATGTTGACATGATTATTAAACATGAGAAATGTCGTCCATCCTTAACTATGTTTTAACTAGATGGGTAGTGTGCTTGCACTTAGATTAAATGGCAATTAAATCCTATAAAGACAATTGAGAGGGGGGAAGGAACCACCTTTGCTTAACTTTTTAAAATGTACAACTTTAACATCGTTTTTTCTTTTTACACTTTCATTAGACTTAACTGGTACAGAATGAGAGCATGCACATATTAAAACACCATTTTATTCCAGTTTGGTTAAAATTCACATTTGCATGACCTTACATTTTATATCAACTACCCTGCAGGATAACCTAACATACGATACATAGGCCAAGTATTCTCGTATGGCCTGGTGATGGCGGATCCCTTAAAGTCAATGTGTTTTGTCAATTAGCAAGACTGGTTAAGGATCATAAAGGCAGGTAACAAATCCTAATAAACCTCATAGGATCAATGTACAACCAGATGACATACAAATTCATGAATGTTCATTGACTACCTCATGTGCCTGTGTAGGACGGGCTTCATTCTAAAAGGACACACCAGTGCAGCCTGTTTCTGGTGTTGATGTGCAGTGAGATCACTGCTGGGGACAGATTACAGATCCTTTGTACTGGGCCACTGATTGACCTTGAAATAATGTGATTTCTGTCTACTCCGATGTCAGTGCTGCCAACCATTGTCTGATCACCACCATAGCAATACAATACCAGAGCTGCCACATCAGTCTCTAAACCCACCAGTGTGAGACGGCAACAGTGTCCGATTTCTGCCTCTCCAATAGGGATGAGCTTGGTGTTCGGTGAAGCCAGAACTTTGTGGGCCATTCACACCAAATTCGTGTGGCACTCACGGCCCACAATGCACTGCGCCATCGCAGTGCATTACTGGCTCATGATTGCCTAAGCATGCACTGTGACCGTCACACCCCCGGCCCTTTTACCCCAAAATGGGTCGAAAATGATCAAAATTGTACCCCCGACCTTTTATCCCAAAATGGATGCAACATGACCAAAATCGCACCCCCGGCCCTTTAATCCTGAGATGGCTCCTAAATGGCACAAAATGGCAGCCCCAACCCTTTTACCATGAAATGGGTCAAAAATGACCAAATTGCACCCCCGGCCCTTTTATCCCAAAATGACAAATCGCACCCTGGCCCCTTTATACCAAAATGGGTTTAAAATGTACAAAATTGCACCACCGGCCCTTTTATCCAAAATGGGTCAAAACTGATAGAAAATCGCAGCCCTGCACTTTTACCATGAAATGGGTCCAAAATGACCAAAATTGCACCCCTCTGCCCTTTTCCCCGAAAAGGGTCCAAAATGTCTCCCTCTGCCCTTTTACTCCAAAATGACAAATTGTACCCCCAGCCCTTTTACCCAAAAATGAGTCCTAAATAACCAAAATGGCACCCGGGTCCTTATACCCCAAAATGGGTTAAATATGACAAAAATTGCACCCCCCGGCCCTTTTCCTCCTGAAATGGCTCCAAAATGACAATTTTGGACCCTGGCCTTTTCCCCCCCCAAAATGGGTCCAACATGACAGAATCGCACCCTCTGTCCTTTTACCCCAAAATATGTCCAAAACGACAAATTGCACCCTGGCCCTTTTACCCCAAAATGGATGCTAAATGACCAAAATCGAACCCCCGGCCCTTTCATCCCAAAATGGGTCCAAAATGACATAAAATCGCAGCCCCGGCGCTTTTATCCCCAAAAGGAATGCTAAATGACCAAAATCGCAGCCCCAGGCCCTTTTAGCCTGAAATGGGTCCCAAATGATACAGAATCACACCCCTGGCCATTTTATCCCGAGATGGCTCATAAATGGCACAAAATGGCACCCCCCCCCCCGCTCGCTTTCCCCGAAAAGGGTCCAAAATGTCTCCCTCGGCCCTTTTACTCCGAAATGGGTCCAAAATGACACAAATTGCACCCCCGGCCGTTTTGATTATTTAGGACCCATTTTGGGGTAAAACGGCTGGGGGTGCAATTTGTGTCATTTTGGACCCATTTCGGAGTAAATGGGCCGAGGGAGACATTTTGGACCCTTTTCGGGGAAAGCGAGCGGGGGGCGGTGCCAATTTGTGCCCATTTCGGGAGAAAAGGGGTGCCATTTTGATTATTTAGGACCCATTTTGGGGTAAAATTGCACCCCTTTTCTCCTGAAATGGGTCCAAAATGAAAAAAAAAAATCGCACCCCCGGCCGTTTTACCCCAAAATGGGTAAAAAATGACAAATTGCACCCCTGGCCCTTTCCTCCTGAAATTGGTCCGAAATGACAAATTGCACCCCCAGCCCTTTTACCCCAAAATGACCAAAATCTCACCCTGCCAATTTTATCCCAAAAAGGGTGCAAAATGACATAAAATCGCAGCCCCGGCGCTTTTATCCCAAAATGGGTCTAAAATGACCAAAATCGCACACAGGCCCTTTTATCCCAAAATGACCAAAATCGCACCCCCGACCCTTTCACCCCAAAATGGGTCTAAAATGACATGAAATCGCACCCCCGGCCCTTTTATCCCAAAATCGCACCCCCGGCCCTTTTATCCCAAAATCGCACCCCCGGCCCTTTTATCCCAAAATCGCACCCCCGGCCCTTTTATCCCAAAATCGCACCCCCGGCCCTTTTATCCCAAAATGGGTCCAAAATGGCACCCCCGGCCCTTTTATCCCAAAATGGGTCCAAAATGACCAAAATCGCACCCCGGGACTTTTATCCCAAAATGGGTCCAAAATGACCAAAATCGCACCCCGGGACTTTTATCCCAAAATGGGTCTAAAATGACCAAAATCGAACCCCCGGCCCTTTTATCCCAAAATGGGTCTAAAATGACATAAAATCGCACCCCTGGCACTTTAATCCCAAAATGACAAATCGCAGCCCCGGCCCTTTTATCCCAAAATGGGTCCAAAATGACATGAAATCGCACCCCCGGCCCTTTTATCCTAAAATGACATGAAATCGCACCCCCGGCCCTTTTATCCCAAAATGGGTCTAAAATGACATGAAATCGCACCCCCATCCCTTTTATCCCAAAATGGGTCTAAAATGACATAAAATGGCACCCCCGGCCCTTTTATACCAAAATGAGTCCAAAATGGCACCCCCGGCCCTTTTATTCAAAATGAGTCCAAAATAACCAAAATCGCACCCCGGGACTTTTATCCCAAAATGGGTCTAAAATGACCAAAATCGAACCCCCGGCCCTTTTATCCCAAAATGGGTCTAAAATGACATAAAATCGCACCCCTGGCACTTTAATCCCAAAATGACAAATCGCAGCCCCGGCCCTTTTATCCCAAAATGGGTCCAAAATGACCAAAATCGCACCCCCGGCCCTTTTATCCCAAAATGGGTCTAAAATGACATAAAATAGCACCCCCGGCCCTTTTATCCCAAAATGGGTCCACAATGACATAAAATCGCACCCCCGGCCCTTTTATCCTAAAATGACATGAAATCGCACCCCCGGCCCTTTTATCCCAAAATGGGTCTAAAATGACATGAAATCGCACCCCCATCCCTTTTATCCCAAAATGGGTCTAAAATGACATAAAATGGCACCCCTGGCCCTTTAATCCCAAAATGACCAAAATCGCACCCCCCATCCCTTTTATCCCAAAATGGGTCCGAATTGACCAAAATCGCACCCCTGGCCCTTTAATCCCAAAATGGGTCTAAAATGACATAAAATCGCCCCCCGGCCCTTTTATCCCAAAATGGGTCTAAAATGACATAAAATCGCCCCCCCAGCCCTTTTATCCCAAAATGGGTCTAAAATGACATGAAATCGCAGCCCTGGCCCTTTTATCCCATAATGAGTCCAAAATGACCAAAATCGCACCCCGGCCCTTTTATCCCATAATGAGTCCAAAATGACCAAAATCACACCCCGGCCCTTTTATCCCAAAATGACCAAAATCGCACCCCCGGCCCTTTTATCCCAAAATAAGTCCAAAATGACATAAAATCGCAGCCCCGGCCCTTTTATCCCAAAATGAGTCCAAAATCGCACCCCTGGGACTTTTATCCCAAAATGGGTCCAAAATGACATAAAATCGAAGCCCCGGCCCTTTAATCCCAAAATGGGTCTAAAATGACATAAAATCGCCCCCCGGCCCTTTTATCCCAAAATGAGTCCAAAATGACCAAAATAGCACCCTGCCAATTTTATCCCAAAAAGGGTGCAAAATGACATAAAATCGCAGCCCCGGCGCTTTTATCCCAAAATGACCAAAATCGCACCCCCGGCCCTTTTAATCCAAAATGACCAAAATCGCACCCCCGGGCCTTTTATCCCAAAATGGGTCTAAAATGACGAAAATCGCACCCCCGGCCCTTTTATCCCAAAATGAGTCCAAAATGACATAAAATGGCACCCCCGACCCTTTTATCCCAAAATGGGTCTAAAATGACATGAAATCGCACCCCCCGGCCCTTTTATCCAAAAATGACCAAAATCGCACCCCGGCCCTTTTATCCCAAAATGAGTCCAAAATGACAAATCGCACCCCCGGCCCTTTTATCCCAAAATCTTACCCCCGGCCCTTTTATTCCAAAATTACCAAAATCGCACCCCCGCCCCTTTTATTCCAAAATGACATAAAATCGCAGCCCCGGCCCTTTTATCCCAAAATGGGTCTAAAATGAACAAAATGGCACCCCCGGCCCTTTTATCCCAAAATGAGTCCAAAATGACCAAAATCGCACCCCCGGCCCTTTTATCCCAAAATGGGTCTAAAATGACCAAAATCGCACCCCCGGCCCTTTTATCCCAAAATGGGTCTAAAATTACATAAAATCGCACCCCTGGCACTTTAATCCCAAAATGACCAAAATCGCACCCCTGGCCCTTTTATCCCAAAATGGGTCTAAAAGGACATAAAATAGCACCCCGGCCCTTTTATCCCAAAATGGGTCCAAAATGACATGAAATCGCACCCCCGACCCTTTTATCCTAAAATGGGTCTAAAATGACATGAAATCGCACCCCCGGCCCTTTTATCCCAAAATGGGTCCAAAATCGCACCCCCGGCCCTTTAATCCCAAAATGGGTCTAAAATTACCAAAATGGCATCCCCTGGCCCTTTAATCCCAAAATGACCGAAATCGCAGCCCCGGCCCTTTTATCCCAAAATGAGTCCAAATTGACCAAAATCGCCCCCCGGCCCTTTTATCCCAAAATGGGTCTAAAATGACATAAAATCGCCCCCCTGCCCTTTTATCCCAAAATGGGTCTAAAATGACATAAAATCGCCCCCCGGCGCTTTTATCCCAAAATGGGTCTAAAATGACATAAAATCGCCCCCCCGGCCCTTTTATCCCAAAATGGGTCCAAAATGACCAAAATCGCACCCCCGGGACTTTTATCCCAAAATGGGTCTAAAATGACATAAAATAGCACCCCCGGCCCTTTTATCCCAAAATGAGTCTAAAATGACCAAAATGGCACCCCCGGCCCTTTATATCCCAAAATGGGTCCAAAATGACATAAAATCGCACCCCCTGGCCCTTTTATCCCAAAATGAGTCCAAAATGACCAAAATCGCACAACCCTGCCCTTTTATCCCAAAATGGGTCTAAAATGACATAAAATCGCACCCCGGCGCTTTTATACCAAAATGAGTCCAAAATGGCACCCCCGGCCCTTTTATTCAAAATGAGTCCAAAATAACCAAAATCGCACCCCCGGCCCTTTTATCCCGAAATGAGTCCAAAATGACCAAAATCGCACCCCCGGCCCTTTTATCCCAAAATGGGTCTAAAAATGACATAAAATCGCTCCCCCAGCCATTTTATCCCAAACTGAGTCCAAAGTGACCAAAATCGCACCCCCATCCCTTTTATCCCAAAATGGGTCTAAAATGACATAAAATCGCACCCCTGGGCCTTTTATCCCAAAATGGGTCTAAAATGACATGAAATCGCAGCCCCGGCCCTTTTATCCCAAAATGACCAAAATCGCACCCCCGGCCCTTTTATCCCAAAATGACCAAAATCGCACCCCCGGCCCTTTTATCCCAGAATGACTTAAAATCGCACCCCCGGCCCTTTTATCCCAGAATGACTTAAAATCGCACCCCTGGCCCTTTAATCCCAAAATGAGTCAAAAATGACCGAAATCGCAGCCCCGGCCCTTTTATCCCAAAATGAGTCCGAATTGACCAAAATCGCCCCCCGGCCCTTTTATCCCAAAATGGGTCCAAAATGACATAAAATCGCCCCCCCCCCGGCGCTTTTATCCCAAAATGGGTCTAAAATGACATAAAATCGCCCCCCGGCCCTTTTATCCCAAAATGAGTCTAAAACGACCAAAATCGCACCCCCGGGACTTTTATCCCAAAATGGGTCTAAAATGACATAAAATAGCACCCCCGGCCCTTTTATCCCAAAATGAGTCTAAAATGACCAAAATGGCACCCCCGGCCCTTATATCCCAAAATGAGTCCAAAATGACCAAAATCGCACCCCCGGTCCTTTTATACCAAAATGGGTCCAAAATGACCAAAATCGCACCCCCGGCCCTTTTATCCCAAAATTATTCCAAAATGACCAAAATCGCACCTCCGGCCCTTTTATCCCAAAATGGGTCTAAAATGACATGAAATCGCACCCCCGGCCCTTTTATCCCAAAATGGGTCCAAAATGACCGAAATCGCATCCCCGGCCCTTTTATCCCAAAATGGGTCTAAGATGACATAAAATCGCACCCCCGGCCCTTTTATCCCAAACTGAGACCAAAATCGCACCCCCGGCCCTTTTATCCAAAAATGAGTCCAAAATGACCAAAATCGCACCCCTGGCCCTTTTATCCCAAAATGGGTCTAAAATGACATGAAATCGCACCCCGGCCCTTTTATCCCAAAATGGGTCTAAAATGACATGAAATCGCACCCCGGCCCTTTTATCCCAAAATGAGTCCAAAATGACCAAAATCGCACCCCCAGGACTTTTATCCCAAAATGGGTCTAAAATGACATAAAATAGCACCCCCGGCCCTTTTATCCCAAAATGGGTCCAAAATGACATAAAATCGCACCCCCGGCCCTTTTATCCCAAAATGGGTCTAAAATGACATGAAATCGCACCCCGGCCCTTTTATCCCAAAATGAGTCCAAAATGACCAAAATCGCACCCCCTGGCCTTTTATCCCAAAATGGGTCTAAAATGACCAAAATCGCATCCCCAGGCCCTTTTATCCCAAAATGAGTCCAAAATGACCAAAATCGCACCCCCTGGCCTTTTATCCCAAAATGGGTCTAAAATGACCAAAATCGCATCCCCAGGCCCTTTTATCCCAAAATGAGTCCAAAATGACCAAAATCGCACCCCCGGGACTTTTATCCCAAAATGGGTCCAAAATGACATAAAATCGCACCCCCGGCCCTTTTATCCCAAAATGAGTCCAAAATGACCAAAATCGAACCCCGGCCCTTTTATCCCAAAATGAGTCCAAAATGATCAAAATCGCACAACCCTGCCCTTTTATCCCAAAATGGGTCTAAAATGACATAAAATCGCACCCCTGCCCTTTTATCCCAAAATGAGTCTAAAATGACATGAAATCGCACCCCCGGCCCTTTTATCCCAAAATGGGTCCAAAATGACCAAAATCGCAGCCCTGGCCCTTTTATCCCAAAATGACCAAAATCGCACCCCCGGCCCTTTTATTCAAAATGACCAAAATCGCACCCCCGGCCCTTTTATTCAAAATGAGTCCAAAATGACCAAAATCGCACCCCCGGCCCTTTTATCCCAAAATGGGTCTAAAATAACATGAAATCGCACCCCCGACCCTTTTATCCCAAAATGAGTCCAAAATGACCAAAATCGCACCCCCGGGACTTTTATCCCAAAATGGGTCCAAAATGACCAAAATCGCACCCCCGGCCCTTTTATCCCAAAATGGGTCTAAAATAACATGAAATCGAACCCCCGACCCTTTTATCCCAAAATGAGTCCAAAATGACCAAAATGGCACCCCCGGGACTTTTATCCCAAAATGGGTCTAAAATGACATAAAATAGCACCCCCGGCCCTTTTATCCCAAAATGAGTCCAAAATGACATAAAATCGCACCCCCGGCCCTTTTATCCCGAAATGAGTCCAAAATGACCAAAATCGCACCCCCCGGCCCTTTTATCCCAAAATGGGTCTAAAAAAACATGAAATCGCACCCCCGGCCCTTTTATCCCAAAATGGGTCTAAAATAACATGAAATCGCACCCCCGACCCTTTTATCCCAAAATGAGTCCAAAATGACCAAAATCGCACCCCCGGGACTTTTATCCCAAAATGGGTCCAAAATGGCACCCCCGGCCCTTTTATCCCAAAATGGGTCCAAAATGGCACCCCCGGCCCTTTTATTCCAAAATGGGTCTAAAATGACACAAAATCGCACCCCTGGCACTTTAATCCCAAAATGACCAAAATCGCAGCCCCGGCCCTTTTATCCCAAGATGGGTCTAAAATTACCAAAATGGCATCCCCGGGCCTTTTATCCCAAAATGAGTCCAAAATGACAAAATCGCACCCCCGGCCCTTTTATCCCAAAATGAGCCCAAAATGACCAAAATCGCACCCCCGGCCCTTTTATTCCAAAATGGGTCCAAAATGACCAAAATCGCACCCCCATCCCTTTTATCCCAAAATGGGTCTAAAATGACATAAAATCGCACCCCTGGCACTTTAATCCCAAAATGACCAAAATCGCAGGCCCCGGCCCTTTTATCACAAAATGGGTTCAAAATGACCAAAATCGCACCCCCGGCCCTTTTATCCCAAAATGGGTCTAAAATGACATAAAATCGCACCCCTGGCCCGTTTATCCCAAAATGGGTCTAAAATGACATAAAATCGCACCCCTGGCCCTTTTATCCCAAAATGGGTCTAAAATGACATGAAATCGCACCCCGGCCCTTTTATTCCAAAATGAGTCCAAAATGGCCAAAATGGCACCCCCGGGACTTTTATCCCAAAATGGGTCCAAAATGGCACCCCCGGCCATTTTATCCCAAAATGGGTCCAAAATGGCACCCCCGGCCCTTTTATTCCAAAATGGGTCTAAAATGACACAAAATCGCACCCCTGGCACTTTAATCCCAAAATGACCAAAATCGCAGCCCCGGCCCTTTTATCCCAAGATGGGTCTAAAATTACCAAAATGGCATCCCCGGGCCTTTTATCCCAAAATGAGTCCAAAATGGCCAAAATCGCACCCCCGGGACTTTTATCCCAAAATGGGTCCAAAATGGCACCCCCGGCCCTTTTATCCCAAAATGGGTCCAAAATGGCACCCCCGGCCCTTTTATTCCAAAATGGGTCCAAAATGACCAAAATCGCACCCCCATCCCTTTTATCCCAAAATGGGTCTAAAATGACATAAAATCGCACCCCTGGCACTTTAATCCCAAAATGACCAAAATCGCAGCCCCGGCTCTTTTATCCCAAAATGGGTCTAAAATGACATAAAATCGCACCCCTGGCACTTTAATCCCAAAATGACATAAAATCGCAGGCCCCGGCCCTTTTATCACAAAATGGGTTTAAAAATGGGTCTAAAATAACATGAAATCGCACCCCCGACCCTTTTATCCCAAAATGAGTCCAAAATGACCAAAATCGCACCCCCGGGACTTTTATCCCAAAATGGGTCTAAAATGACCAAAATCGCATCCCCGGCCCTTTTATCCCAAAATGGGTCTAAAATGACCAAAATCGCATCCCCGGCCCTTTTATCCCAAAATGAGTCCAAAATGACCAAAATCGCACCCCCGGTCCTTTTATACCAAAATGGGTCTAAAATGACATAAAATCGCACCCCCGGCCCTTTTATACCAAAATGGGTCTAAAATAACATGAAATCGCACCCCGACCCTTTTATCCCAAAATGAGTCCAAAATGACCAAAATCGCACCCCCGGGACTTTTATCCCAAAATGGGTCTAAAATGACCAAAATCGCATCCCCGGCCCTTTTATCCCAAAATGGGTCTAAAATGACAAATCGCATCCCCGGCCCATTTATCCCAAAATGGGTCTAAAATGACCAAAATCGCATCCCCAGGCCCTTTTATCCCAAAATGAGTCCAAAATTACCAAAATCGCACCCCCGGCCCTTTTATTCAAAATGAGTCCAAAATGACCAAAATCGCACCCCCGGCCCTTTTATTCCAAAATGACATAAAATCGCACCCCCGGCCCTTTTATCCCAAAATGAGTCCAAAATGACCAAAATCGCACCCCCGGCCCTTTTATCCCAAAATGGGTCCAAAATGACCAAAATCGCACCCCGGGACTTTTATCCCAAAATGGGTCTAAAATGACCAAAATCGAACCCCCGGCCCTTTTATCCCAAAATGGGTCTAAAATGACATAAAATCGCACCCCTGGCACTTTAATCCCAAAATGACCAAAATCGCAGCCCCGGCCCTTTTATCCCAAAATGGGTCTAAAATGACATAAAATCGCACCCCTGGCACTTTAATCCCAAAATGACATAAAATCGCAGGCCCCGTCCCTTTTATCCCAAAATGGGTTCAAAATGACCAAAATCGCACCCCCGGCCCTTTTATCCCAAAATGGGTCTAAAATGACATAAAATCGCACCCCTGGCCCGTTTATCCCAAAATGGGTCTAAAATGACATAAAATCGCACCCCTGGCCCTTTTATCCCAAAATGGGTCTAAAATGACATGAAATCGCACCCCCGGCCCTTTTATCCCAAAATGAGTCCAAAATGGCCAAAATGGCACCCCCGGGACTTTTATCCCAAAATGGGTCCAAAATGACCAAAATCGCACCCCCGGCCCTTTTATCCCAAAATGGGTCCAAAATGGCACCCACGGCCCTTTTATTCCAAAATGGGTCTAAAATTACACAAAATCGCACCCCTGACACTTTAATCCCAAAATGACCAAAATCGCAGCCCCGGCCCTTTTATCCCAAGATGGGTCTAAAATTACCAAAATGGCATCCCCGGGCCTTTTATCCCAAAATGGGTCTAAAATGACATAAAATCGCACCCCTGGCCCTTTTATCCCAAAATGGGTCTAAAATGACATGAAATCGCAGCCCCGGCCCTTTTATCCCAAAATGACCAAAATCGCACCCCCGGCCCTTTTATCCCAAAATGACCAAAATCGCACCCCCGGCCCTTTTATCCCAGAATGACTTAAAATCGCACCCCCGGCCCTTTTATCCCAAAATGGGTCTAAAATGACATAAAATCGCCCCCCGGCCCTTTTATCCCAAAATGGGTCTAAAATGACATGAAATCGCAGCCCCTGCCCTTTTATCCCAAAATGGGTCTAAAATGACATAAAATCGCCCCCCGGCCCTTTTATCCCAAAATGAGTCCAAAATGACCAAAATTGCAGCCCCGGCCCTTTTATCCCAAAATGAGTCCAAAATGACCAAAATGGCACCCCCGGCCCTTTAATCCCAAAATGAGCCCAAAATGACCAAAATCGCACCCCCGGCCCTTTTATTCCAAAATGGGTCCAAAATGACCAAAATCGCACCCCCATCCCTTTTATCCCAAAATGAGTCCAAAATGACCAAAATGGCAACCCCGGCCCTTTTATCCCAAAATGGGTCTAAAATGACATAAAATCGCCCCCCCGGCGCTTATATCACAAAATGGGTCTAAAATGACATGAAATCGCAGCCCCTGCCCCTTTATCCCAAAATGGGTCCAAAATGACCAAAATCGCACCCCCGGGACTTTTATCCCAAAATGGGTCTAAAATGACCAAAATCGCATCCCCGGCCCTTTTATCCCAAAATGGGTCTAAAATGACCAAAATCGCATCCCCAGGCCCCTTTATCCCAAAATGAGTCCAAAATGACCAAAATCGCACCCCCGGGACTTTTATCCCAAAATGGGTCTAAAATGACATAAAATAGCACCCCCGGCCCTTTTATCCCAAAATGAGTCCAAAATGACCAAAATCGCACAACCCTGCCCTTTTATCCCAAAATGGGTCTAAAATGACATAAAATCGCACCCCGGCCCTTTTATACCAAAATGAGTCCAAAATGACATAAAATCGCACCCCCGGCCTTTTTATCCCAAAATGAGTCTAAAATGACCAAAATTGCACCCCCGGCCCTTTTATCCCAAAATGGGTCCAAAATGACCAAAATCGCAGCCCCGGCCCTTTTATCCCAAAATGGGTCTAAAATAACATGAAATCGCACCCCCGACCCTTTTTATCCCAAAAGGAGTCCAAAATGACCAAAATCGCACCCCCGGGACCCAAAATGGGTCTAAAATGACCAAAATCGCACCCCCGGCCCTTTTATCCCAAAATGAGTCCAAAATGACCAAAATCGCACCCCCGCCCCTTTTATTCAAAATGAGTGCAAAATGACCAAAATCGCACCCCCGGCCCTTTTATTCAAAATGAGTCCAAAATGACCAAAATCGAAACCCCCGGCCCTTTTATTCCAAAATGACCAAAATCGCACCCCCGGCCCTTTTATCCCAAAATGGGTCTAAAATGACATGAAATCGCACCCCGGCCCTTTTATCCCAAAATGGGTCTAAAATGACATGAAATCGCACCCCCCGGCCCTTTTATCTCAAAATGGGTCCAAAATGACCAAAATCGCACCCCAGGACTTTTATCCCAAAATGGGTCTAAAATGACCAAAATCGAACCCCCGGCCCTTTTATCCCAAAATGGGTCTAAAATGACATAAAATCGCACCCCTGGCACTTTAATCCCAAAATGACCAAAATCGCAGCCCTGGCCCTTTTATCCCAAAATGGGTCTAAAATGACATAAAATCGCACCCCTGGCACTTTAATCCCAAAATGACATAAAATCGCAGGCCCCGGCCCTTTTATCACAAAATGGGTTCAAAATGACCAAAATCGCACCCCCGGCCCTTTTATCCCAAAATGGGTCTAAAATGACATAAAATCGCACCCCTGGCCCGTTTATCCCAAAATGGGTCTAAAATGACATAAAATCGCACCCCTGGCCCTTTTATCCCAAAATGGGTCTAAAATGACATGAAATCGCACCCCCATCCCTTTTATCCCAAAATGGGTCTAAAATGACATAAAATGGCACCCCCGGCCCTTTTATCCCAAAATGGCACCCCTGGCCCTTTAATCCCAAAATGACCAAAATCGCACCCCCATCCCTTTTATCCCAAAATGGGTCCGAATTGACCAAAATCGCACCCCTGGCCCTTTAATCCCAAAATGGGTCTAAAATGACATAAAATCGCCCCCCAGCCCTTTTATCCCAAAATGGGTCTAAAATGACATGAAATCGCAGCCCTGGCCCTTTTATCCCATAATGAGTCCAAAATGACCAAAATCGCACCCCGGCCCTTTTATCCCATAATGAGTCCAAAATGACCAAAATCACACCCCGGCCCTTTTATCCCAAAATCGCACCCCCGGCCCTTTTATCCCAAAATAAGTCCAAAATGACATAAAATCGCAGCCCCGGCCCTTTTATCCCAAAATGAGTCCAAAATCGCACCCCTGGGACTTTTATCCCAAAATGGGTCCAAAATGACATAAAATCGCAGCCCCGGCCCTTTAATCCCAAAATGGGTCTAAAATGACATAAAATCGCCCCCCGGCCCTTTTATCCCAAAAAGGGTGCAAAATGACATAAAATCGCAGCCCCGGCGCTTTTATCCCAAAATGACCAAAATCGCACCCCCGGCCCTTTTAATCCAAAATGACCAAAATCGCACCCCCGGGCCTTTTATCCCAAAATGGGTCTAAAATGACGAAAATCGCACACAGGCCCTTTTATCCCAAAATAGCACCCCCGACCCTTTTATCCCAAAATGAGTCCAAAATGACATAAAATGGCACCCCCGACCCTTTTATCCCAAAATGGGTCTAAAATGACATGAAATCGCACCCCCCGGCCCTTTTATCCAAAAATGACCAAAATCGCTCCCCGGCCCTTTTATCCCAAAATGAGTCCAAAATGACAAATCGCACCCCCGGCCCTTTTATCCCAAAATCTTACCCCCGGCCCTTTTATTCCAAAATTACCAAAATCGCACCCCCGCCCCTTTTATTCCAAAATGACATAAAATCGCAGCCCCGGCCCTTTTATCCCAAAATGGGTCTAAAATGAACAAAATGGCACCCCCGGCCCTTTTATCCCAAAATGAGTCCAAAATGACCAAAATCGCACCCCCGGCCCTTTTATCCCAAAATGGGTCTAAAATGACATGAAATCGCACCCCTGGCACTTTAATCCCAAAATGACCAAAATCGCAGCCCCGGCCCTTTTATCCCAAAATGGGTCCAAAATGACCAAAATCGCACCCCCGGCCCTTTTATCCCAAAATGGGTCTAAAATTACATAAAATCGCACCCCTGGCACTTTAATCCCAAAATGACCAAAATCGCACCCCTGGCCCTTTTATCCCAAAATGGGTCTAAAAGGACATAAAATAGCACCCCGGCCCTTTTATCCCAAAATGGGTCCAAAATGACATGAAATCGCACCCCCGACCCTTTTATCCCAAAATGGGTCCAAAATGACATGAAATCGCACCCCGACCCTTTTATCCCAAAATGGGTCTAAAATGACATGAAATCGCACCCCCGGCCCTTTTATCCCAAAATGGGTCCAAAATCGCACCCCCGGCCCTTTAATCCCAAAATGGGTCTAAAATTACCAAAATGGCATCCCCGGGCCTTTTATCCCGAAATGGGTCTAAAATGACATAAAATCGCACCCCTGGCCCTTTTATCCCAAAATGACCAAAATCGCACCCCTGGCCCTTTAATCCCAAAATGACCGAAATCGCAGCCCCGGCCCTTTTATCCCAAAATGAGTCCGAATTGACCAAAATCGCCCCCCGGCCCTTTTATCCCAAAATGGGTCTAAAATGACATAAAATCGCCCCCCTGCCCTTTTATCCCAAAATGGGTCTAAAATGACATAAAATCGCCCCCCGGCGCTTTTATCCCAAAATGGGTCTAAAATGACATAAAATCGCCCCCCCCCGGCCCTTTTATCCCAAAATGGGTCCAAAATGACCAAAATCGCACCCCCGGGACTTTTATCCCAAAATGGGTCTAAAATGACATAAAATAGCACCCCCGGCCCTTTTATCCCAAAATGAGTCTAAAATGACCAAAATGGCACCCCCGGCCCTTATATCCCAAAATGGGTCCAAAATGACATAAAATCGCACCCCCTGGCCCTTTTATCCCAAAATGAGTCCAAAATGACCAAAATCGCACCCCCGGCCCTTTTATCCCAAAATGAGTCCAAAATGACCAAAATCGCACAACCCTGCCCTTTTATCCCAAAATGGGTCTAAAATGACATAAAATCGCACCCCGGCGCTTTTATACAAAAATGAGTCCAAAATGGCACCCCCGGCCCTTTTATTCAAAATGAGTCCAAAATAACCAAAATCGCACCCCGGGACTTTTATCCCAAAATGGGTCTAAAATGACCAAAATCGAACCCCCGGCCCTTTTATCCCAAAATGGGTCTAAAATGACATAAAATCGCACCCCTGGCACTTTAATCCCAAAATGACAAATCGCAGCCCTGGCCCTTTTATCCCAAAATGGGTCCAAAATGACCAAAATCGCACCCCCGGCCCTTTTATCCCAAAATGGGTCTAAAATGACATAAAATAGCACCCCCGGCCCTTTTATCCCAAAATGGGTCCACAATGACATAAAATCGCACCCCCGGCCCTTTTATCCTAAAATGGGTCTAAAATGACATGAAATCGCACCCCAATCCCTTTTATCCCAAAATGGGTCTAAAATGACATAAAATGGCACCCCCGGCCCTTTTATCCCAAAATGGCACCCCTGGCCCTTTAATCCCAAAATGACCAAAATCGCACCCCCATCCCTTTTATCCCAAAATGGGTCCGAATTGACCAAAATCGCACCCCTGGCCCTTTAATCCCAAAATGGGTCTAAAATGACATAAAATCGCCCCCCCGGCCCTTTTATCCCAAAATGGGTCTAAAATGACATAAAATCGCCCCCCCAGCCCTTTTATCCCAAAATGGGTCTAACATGACATGAAATCGCAGCCCTGGCCCTTTTATCCCATAATGAGTCCAAAATGACCAAAATCGCACCCCGGCCCTTTTATCCCATAATGAGTCCAAAATGACCAAAATCACACCCCGGCCCTTTTATCCCAAAATGACCAAAATCGCACCCCCGGCCCTTTTATCCCAAAATAAGTCCAAAATGACATAAAATCGCAGCCCCGGCCCTTTTATCCCAAAATGAGTCCAAAATCGCACCCCTGGGACTTTTATCCCAAAATGGGTCCAAAATGACATAAAATCGCAGCCCCGGCCCTTTAATCCCAAAATGGGTCTAAAATGACATAAAATCGCCCCCCGGCCCTTTTATCCCAAAATGAGTCCAAAATGACCAAAATAGCACCCTGCCAATTTTATCCCAAAAAGGGTGCAAAATGACATAAAATCGCAGCCCCGGCGCTTTTATCCCAAAATGACCAAAATCGCACCCCCGGCCCTTTTAATCCAAAATGACCAAAATCGCACCCCCGGGCCTTTTATCCCAAAATGGGTCTAAAATGACGAAAATCGCACACAGGCCCTTTTATCCCAAAATAGCACCCCCGACCCTTTTATCCCAAAATGAGTCCAAAATGACATAAAATGGCACCCCCGACCCTTTTATCCCAAAATGGGTCTAAAATGACATGAAATCGCACCCCCCGGCCCTTTTATCCAAAAATGACCAAAATCGCACCCCGGCCCTTTTATCCCAAAATGAGTCCAAAATGACAAATCGCACCCCCGGCCCTTTTATCCCAAAATCTTACCCCCGGCCCTTTTATTCCAAAATTACCAAAATCGCACCCCCGCCCCTTTTATTCCAAAATGACATAAAATCGCAGCCCCGGCCCTTTTATCCCAAAATGGGTCTAAAATGAACAAAATGGCACCCCCGGCCCTTTTATCCCAAAATGAGTCCAAAATGACCAAAATCGCACCCCCGGCCCTTTTATCCCAAAATGGGTCTAAAATGACCAAAATCGCACCCCCGGCCCTTTTATCCCAAAATGGGTCTAAAATTACATAAAATCGCACCCCTGGCACTTTAATCCCAAAATGACCAAAATCGCAGGCCCCGGCCCTTTTATCACAAAATGGGTTCAAAATGACCAAAATCGCACCCCTGGCCCTTTTATCCCAAAATGGGTCTAAAAGGACATAAAATAGCACCCCGGCCCTTTTATCCCAAAATGGGTCCAAAATGACATGGAATCGCACCCCCGACCCTTTTATCCCAAAATGGGTCTAAAATGACATGAAATCGCACCCCCGGCCCTTTTATCCCAAAATGGGTCCAAAATCGCACCCCCGGCCCTTTAATCCCAAAATGGGTCTAAAATTACCAAAATGGCATCCCCTGGCCTTTTATCCCGAAATGGGTCTAAAATGACATAAAATCGCACCCCTGGCCCTTTTATCCCAAAATGACCAAAATCGCACCCCTGGCCCTTTAATCCCAAAATGACCGAAATCGCAGCCCCGGCCCTTTTATCCCAAAATGAGTCCGAATTGACCAAAATCGCCCCCCGGCCCTTTTATCCCAAAATGGGTCTAAAATGACATAAAATCGCCCCCCTGCCCTTTTATCCCAAAATGGGTCTAAAATGACATAAAATCGCCCCCCGGCGCTTTTATCCCAAAATGGGTCTAAAATGACATAAAATCGCCCCCCCCGGCCCTTTTATCCCAAAATGGGTCCAAAATGACCAAAATCGCACCCCCGGGACTTTTATCCCAAAATGGGTCTAAAATGACATAAAATAGCACCCCCGGCCCTTTTATCCCAAAATGAGTCTAAAATGACCAAAATGGCACCCCCGGCCCTTTATATCCCAAAATGGGTCCAAAATGACATAAAATCGCACCCCCTGGCCCTTTTATCCCAAAATGAGTCCAAAATGACCAAAATCGCACAACCCTGCCCTTTTATCCCAAAATGGGTCTAAAATGACATAAAATCGCACCCCGGCGCTTTTATACCAAAATGAGTCCAAAATGGCACCCCCGGCCCTTTTATTCAAAATGAGTCCAAAATAACCAAAATCGCACCCCCGGCCCTTTTATCCCGAAATGAGTCCAAAATAACCAAAATCGCACCCCCGGCCCTTTTATCCCGAAATGAGTCCAAAATGACCAAAATCGCACCCCCGGCCCTTTTATCCCAAAATGGGTCGAAAATAACATGAAATCGCACCCCCGGCCCTTTTATCCCAAAATGGGTCTAAAAATGACATAAAATCGCTCCCCCGGCCATTTTATCCCAAACTGAGTCCAAAGTGACCAAAATCGCACCCCCATCCCTTTTATCCCAAAATGGGTCTAAAATGACATAAAATCGCACCCCTGGGCCTTTTATCCCAAAATGGGTCTAAAATGACATGAAATCGCAGCCCCGGCCCTTTTATCCCAAAATGACCAAAATCGCACCCCCGGCCCTTTTATCCCAGAATGACTTAAAATCGCACCCCCGGCCCTTTTATCCCAGAATGACTTAAAATCGCACCCCTGGCCCTTTAATCCCAAAATGAGTCAAAAATGACCGAAATCGCAGCCCCGGCCCTTTTATCCCAAAATGAGTCCGAATTGACCAAAATCGCCCCCCGGCCCTTTTATCCCAAAATGGGTCCAAAATGACATAAAATCGCCCCCCCGGCGCTTTTATCCCAAAATGGGTCTAAAATGACATAAAATCGCCCCCCCGGCCCTTTTATCCCAAAATGAGTCTAAAATGACCAAAATCGCACCCCCAGGACTTTTATCCCAAAATGGGTCTAAAATGACATAAAATAGCACCCCCGGCCCTTTTATCCCAAAATGAGTCTAAAATGACCAAAATGGCACCCCCGGCCCTTATATCCCAAAATGAGTCCAAAATGACCAAAATCGCACCCCCGGTCCTTTTATACCAAAATGGGTCCAAAATGACCAAAATCGCACCCCCGGCCCTTTTATCCCAAAATTATTCCAAAATGACCAAAATCGCACCTCCGGCCCTTTTATCCCAAAATGGGTCTAAAATGACATGAAATCGCACCCCCGGCCCTTTTATCCCAAAATAGGTCCAAAATGACCGAAATCGCACCCCCGGCCCTTTTATCCAAAATGAGTCCAAAATGACCAAAATCGCACCCCCGGCCCTTTTATCCCAAAATGGGTCTAAAATAACATGAAATCGCACCCCGACCCTTTTATCCCAAAATGGGTCTAAAATGACCAAAATCGCATCCCCGGCCCTTTTATCCCAAAATGAGTCTAAAATTACCAAAATAGGACCCCCGGCCCTTTTATCCCAAAATGGGTCTAAAATGACATAAAATCGCACCCCCGGCCCTTTTATCCCAAACTGAGACCAAAATCGCACCCCCGGCCCTTTTATCCAAAAATGAGTCCAAAATGACCAAAATCGCACCCCCGGCCCTTTTATCCCAAAATGAGTCCAAAATGACCAAAATCGCACCCTGGCCCTTTTATCCCAAAATGGGTCTAAAATGACATGAAATCGCAGCCCCGGCCCTTTTATCCCAAAATGACCAAAATCGCACCCCCGGCCCTTTTATCCCAAAATGACCAAAATCGCACCCCCGGCCCTTTTATCCCAGAATGACTTAAAATCGCACCCCCGGCCCCTTTTATCCCAGAATGACTTAAAATCGCACCCCTGGCCCTTTAATCCCAAAATGAGTCAAAAATGACCGAAATCGCAGCCCCGGCCCTTTTATCCCAAAATGAGTCCGAATTGACCAAAATCGCCCCCCGGCCCTTTTATCCCAAAATGGGTCCAAAATGACATAAAATCGCCCCCCCCCCCGGCGCTTTTATCCCAAAATGGGTCTAAAATGACATAAAATCGCCCCCCCGGCCCTTTTATCCCAAAATGAGTCTAAAATGACCAAAATCGCACCCCCGGGACTTTTATCCCAAAATGGGTCTAAAATGACATAAAATAGCACCCCCGGCCCTTTTATCCCAAAATGAGTCTAAAATGACCAAAATGGCACCCCCGGCCCTTATATCCCAAAATGAGTCCAAAATGACCAAAATCGCACCCCCGGTCCTTTTATACCAAAATGGGTCCAAAATGACCAAAATCGCACCCCCGGCCCTTTTATCCCAAAATTATTCCAAAATGACCAAAATCGCACCTCCGGCCCTTTTATCCCAAAATGGGTCTAAAATGACATGAAATCGCACCCCCGGCCCTTTTATCCCAAAATGGGTCCAAAATGACCGAAATCGCACCCCCGGCCCTTTTATCCAAAATGAGTCCAAAATGACCAAAATCGCACCCCCGGCCCTTTTATCCCAAAATGGGTCTAAAATAACATGAAATCGCACCCCGACCCTTTTATCCCAAAATGGGTCTAAAATGACCAAAATCGCATCCCCGGCCCTTTTATCCCAAAATGAGTCTAAAATTACCAAAATAGGACCCCCGGCCCTTTTATCCCAAACTGAGTCCAAAATGACCAAAATCGCACCCCCGGCCCTTTTATCCCAAAATGGGTCTAAAATGACATAAAATCGCACCCCCGGCCCTTTTATCCCAAACTGAGACCAAAATCGCACCCCCGGCCCTTTTATCCAAAAATGAGTCCAAAATGACCAAAATCGCACCCCCGGCCCTTTTATCCCAAAATGAGTCCAAAATGACCAAAATCGCACCCCTGGCCCTTTTATCCCAAAATGGGTCTAAAATGACATGAAATCGCACCCCGGCCCTTTTATCCCAAAATGGGTCTAAAATGACATGAAATCGCACCCCGGCCCTTTTATCCCAAAATGAGTCCAAAATGACCAAAATCGCACCCCCAGGACTTTTATCCCAAAATGGGTCTAAAATGACATAAAATAGCACCCCCGGCCCTTTTATCCCAAAATGGGTCCAAAATGACATAAAATCGCACCCCCGGCCCTTTTATCCCAAAATGGGTCTAAAATGACATGAAATCGCACCCCGGCCCTTTTATCCCAAAATGAGTCCAAAATGACCAAAATCGCACCCCCTGGCCTTTTATCCCAAAATGGGTCTAAAATGACCAAAATCGCATCCCCAGGCCCCTTTATCCCAAAATGAGTCCAAAATGACCAAAATCGCACCCCCTGGCCTTTTATCCCAAAATGGGTCCAAAATGACCAAAATCGCATCCCCAGGCCCTTTTATCCCAAAATGAGTCCAAAATGACCAAAATCGCACCCCCGGGACTTTTATCCCAAAATGGGTCCAAAATGACATAAAATCGCACCCCCGGCCCTTTTATCCCAAAATGAGTCCAAAATGACCAAAATCGAACCCCGGCCCTTTTATCCCAAAATGAGTCCAAAATGATCAAAATCGCACAACCCTGCCCTTTTATCCCAAAATGGGTCTAAAATGACATAAAATCGCACCCCTGCCCTTTTATCCCAAAATGAGTCTAAAATGACATGAAATCGCACCCCGGCCCTTTTATCCCAAAATGGGTCCAAAATGACCAAAATCGCAGCCCTGGCCCTTTTATCCCAAAATGAGTCCAAAATGACCAAAATCGCACCCCCGGCCCTTTTATCCCAGAATGACTTAAAATCGCACCCCCGGCCCTTTTATCCCAGAATGACTTAAAATCGCACCCCTGGCCCTTTAATCCCAAAATGAGTCAAAAATGACCGAAATCGCAGCCCCGGCCCTTTTATCCCAAAATGAGTCCGAATTGACCAAAATCGCCCCCCGGCCCTTTTATCCCAAAATGGGTCCAAAATGACATAAAATCGCCCCCCCCCCGGCGCTTTTATCCCAAAATGGGTCTAAAATGACATAAAATCGCCCCCCCGGCCCTTTTATCCCAAAATGAGTCTAAAATGACCAAAATCGCACCCCCGGGACTTTTATCCCAAAATGGGTCTAAAATGACATAAAATAGCACCCCCGGCCCTTTTATCCCAAAATGAGTCTAAAATGACCAAAATGGCACCCCCGGCCCTTATATCCCAAAATGAGTCCAAAATGACCAAAATCGCACCCCCGGTCCTTTTATACCAAAATGGGTCCAAAATGACCAAAATCGCACCCCCGGTCCTTTTATACCAAAATGGGTCCAAAATGACCAAAATCGCACCCCCGGCCCTTTTATCCCAAAATTATTCCAAAATGACCAAAATCGCACCTCCGGCCCTTTTATCCCAAAATGGGTCTAAAATGACATGAAATCGCACCCCCGGCCCTTTTATCCCAAAATGGGTCCAAAATGACCGAAATCGCACCCCCGGCCCTTTTATCCAAAATGAGTCCAAAATGACCAAAATCGCACCCCCGGCCCTTTTATCCCAAAATGGGTCTAAAATAACATGAAATCGCACCCCGACCCTTTTATCCCAAAATGGGTCTAAAATGACCAAAATCGCATCCCCGGCCCTTTTATCCCAAAATGAGTCTAAAATTACCAAAATAGGACCCCCGGCCCTTTTATCCCAAAATGGGTCCAAAATGACATAAAATCGCCCCCCCCCCGGCGCTTTTATCCCAAAATGGGTCTAAAATGACATAAAATCGCCCCCCCGGCCCTTTTATCCCAAAATGAGTCTAAAATGACCAAAATCGCACCCCCGGGACTTTTATCCCAAAATGGGTCTAAAATGACATAAAATAGCACCCCCGGCCCTTTTATCCCAAAATGAGTCTAAAATGACCAAAATGGCACCCCCGGCCCTTATATCCCAAAATGAGTCCAAAATGACCAAAATCGCACCCCCGGTCCTTTTATACCAAAATGGGTCCAAAATGACCAAAATCGCACCCCCGGCCCTTTTATCCCAAAATTATTCCAAAATGACCAAAATCGCACCTCCGGCCCTTTTATCCCAAAATGGGTCTAAAATGACATGAAATCGCACCCCCGGCCCTTTTATCCCAAAATGGGTCCAAAATGACCGAAATCGCACCCCCGGCCCTTTTATCCAAAATGAGTCCAAAATGACCAAAATCGCACCCCCGGCCCTTTTATCCCAAAATGGGTCTAAAATAACATGAAATCGCACCCCGACCCTTTTATCCCAAAATGGGTCTAAAATGACCAAAATCGCATCCCCGGCCCTTTTATCCCAAAATGAGTCTAAAATTACCAAAATAGGACCCCCGGCCCTTTTATCCCAAACTGAGTCCAAAATGACCAAAATCGCACCCCCGGCCCTTTTATCCCAAAATGGGTCTAAAATGACATAAAATCGCACCCCCGGCCCTTTTATCCCAAACTGAGACCAAAATCGCACCCCCGGCCCTTTTATCCAAAAATGAGTCCAAAATGACCAAAATCGCACCCCCGGCCCTTTTATCCCAAAATGAGTCCAAAATGACCAAAATCGCACCCCTGGCCCTTTTATCCCAAAATGGGTCTAAAATGACATGAAATCGCACCCCGGCCCTTTTATCCCAAAATGGGTCTAAAATGACATGAAATCGCACCCCGGCCCTTTTATCCCAAAATGAGTCCAAAATGACCAAAATCGCACCCCCAGGACTTTTATCCCAAAATGGGTCTAAAATGACATAAAATAGCACCCCCGGCCCTTTTATCCCAAAATGGGTCCAAAATGACATAAAATCGCACCCCCGGCCCTTTTATCCCAAAATGGGTCTAAAATGACATGAAATCGCACCCCGGCCCTTTTATCCCAAAATGAGTCCAAAATGACCAAAATCGCACCCCCTGGCCTTTTATCCCAAAATGGGTCTAAAATGACCAAAATCGCATCCCCAGGCCCCTTTATCCCAAAATGAGTCCAAAATGACCAAAATCGCACCCCCTGGCCTTTTATCCCAAAATGGGTCCAAAATGACCAAAATCGCATCCCCAGGCCCTTTTATCCCAAAATGAGTCCAAAATGACCAAAATCGCACCCCCGGGACTTTTATCCCAAAATGAGTCCAAAATGACCAAAATCGAACCCCGGCCCTTTTATCCCAAAATGAGTCCAAAATGATCAAAATCGCACAACCCTGCCCTTTTATCCCAAAATGGGTCTAAAATGACATAAAATCGCACCCCTGCCCTTTTATCCCAAAATGAGTCTAAAATGACATGAAATCGCACCCCCGGCCCTTTTATCCCAAAATGGGTCCAAAATGACCAAAATCGCAGCCCTGGCCCTTTTATCCCAAAATGAGTCCAAAATGACCAAAATCGCACCCCCGGCCCTTTTATTCAAAATGACCAAAATCGCACCCCCGGCCCTTTTATTCAAAATGAGTCCAAAATGACCAAAATCGCACCCCCGGCCCTTTTATCCCAAAATGGGTCTAAAATAACATGAAATCGCACCCCCGACCCTTTTATCCCAAAATGAGTCCAAAATGACCAAAATCGCACCCCCGGGACTTTTATCCCAAAATGGGTCCAAAATGACCAAAATCGCACCCCCGGCCCTTTTATCCCAAAATGGGTCTAAAATAACATGAAATCGAACCCCCGACCCTTTTATCCCAAAATGAGTCCAAAATGGCACCCCGGGACTTTTATCCCAAAATGGGTCTAAAATGACATAAAATAGCACCCCCGGCCCTTTTATCCCAAAATGAGTCCAAAATGACATAAAATCGCACCCCCGGCCCTTTTATCCCGAAATGAGTCCAAAATGACCTAAATCGCACCCCCGGCCCTTTTATCCCAAAATTGGTCTAAAATAACATGAAATCGCACCCCCGACCCTTTTATCCCAAAATTGGTCTAAAATAACATGAAATCGCACCCCCGACCCTTTTATCCCAAAATGACATAAAATCGCACCCCCGGCCCTTTTATCCCGAAATGAGTCCAAAATGACCAAAATCGCACCCCCCGGCCCTTTTATCCCAAAATGGGTCTAAAAAAACATGAAATCGCACCCCCGGCCCTTTTATCCCAAAATGGGTCTAAAATAACATGAAATCGCACCCCCGACCCTTTTATCCCAAAATGAGTCCAAAATGACCAAAATCGCACCCCCGGGACTTTTATCCCAAAATGGGTCCAAAATGGCACCCCCGGCCCTTTTATCCCAAAATGGGTCCAAAATGGCACCCCCGGCCCTTTTATTCCAAAATGGGTCTAAAATGACACAAAATCGCACCCCTGGCACTTTAATCCCAAAATGACCAAAATCGCAGCCCCGGCCCTTTTATCCCAAGATGGGTCTAAAATTACCAAAATGGCATCCCCGGGCCTTTTATCCCAAAATGAGTCCAAAATGACAAAATCGCACCCCCGGCCCTTTTATCCCAAAATGAGCCCAAAATGACCAAAATCGCACCCCCGGCCCTTTTATTCCAAAATGGGTCCAAAATGACCAAAATCGCACCCCATCCCTTTTATCCCAAAATGGGTCTAAAATGACATAAAATCGCACCCCTGGCACTTTAATCCCAAAATGACCAAAATCGCAGGCCCCGGCCCTTTTATCACAAAATGGGTTCAAAATGACCAAAATCGCACCCCCGGCCCTTTTATCCCAAAATGGGTCTAAAATGACCAAAATCGCATCCCCAGGCCCTTTTATCCCAAAATGAGTCCAAAATGACCAAAATCGCACCCCCTGGCCTTTTATCCCAAAATGGGTCCAAAATGACCAAAATCGCATCCCCAGGCCCTTTTATCCCAAAATGAGTCTAAAATGACCAAAATGGCACCCCCGGCCCTTATATCCCAAAATGAGTCCAAAATGACCAAAATCGCACCCCCGGTCCTTTTATACCAAAATGGGTCCAAAATGACCAAAATCGCACCCCCGGCCCTTTTATCCCAAAATTATTCCAAAATGACCAAAATCGCACCTCCGGCCCTTTTATCCCAAAATGGGTCTAAAATGACATGAAATCGCACCCCCGGCCCTTTTATCCCAAAATGGGTCCAAAATGACCGAAATCGCACCCCCGGCCCTTTTATCCAAAATGAGTCCAAAATGACCAAAATCGCACCCCCGGCCCTTTTATCCCAAAATGGGTCTAAAATAACATGA
Organism: Lithobates pipiens; assembly: GCF_037356315.1. Lineage (NCBI taxonomy): Eukaryota > Metazoa > Chordata > Amphibia > Anura > Ranidae > Lithobates > Lithobates pipiens. The sequence goes on along the minus strand of NW_027507784.1, from coordinate 96,799,580 downwards.
AATCGCACCCCGACCCTTTTATCCCAAAATGGGTCTAAAATGACCAAAATCGCATCCCCGGCCCTTTTATCCCAAAATGAGTCTAAAATTACCAAAATAGGACCCCCGGCCCTTTTATCCCAAACTGAGTCCAAAATGACCAAAATCGCACCCCCGGCCCTTTTATCCCAAAATGGGTCTAAAATGACATAAAATCGCACCCCCGGCCCTTTTATCCCAAACTGAGACCAAAATCGCACCCCCGGCCCTTTTATCCAAAAATGAGTCCAAAATGACCAAAATCGCACCCCCGGCCCTTTTATCCCAAAATGAGTCCAAAATGACCAAAATCGCACCCCTGGCCCTTTTATCCCAAAATGGGTCTAAAATGACATGAAATCGCACCCCGGCCCTTTTATCCCAAAATGGGTCTAAAATGACATGAAATCGCACCCCGGCCCTTTTATCCCAAAATGAGTCCAAAATGACCAAAATCGCACCCCCAGGACTTTTATCCCAAAATGGGTCTAAAATGACATAAAATAGCACCCCCGGCCCTTTTATCCCAAAATGGGTCCAAAATGACATAAAATCGCACCCCCGGCCCTTTTATCCCAAAATGGGTCTAAAATGACATGAAATCGCACCCCGGCCCTTTTATCCCAAAATGAGTCCAAAATGACCAAAATCGCACCCCCTGGCCTTTTATCCCAAAATGGGTCTAAAATGACCAAAATCGCATCCCCAGGCCCCTTTATCCCAAAATGAGTCCAAAATGACCAAAATCGCACCCCCTGGCCTTTTATCCCAAAATGGGTCCAAAATGACCAAAATCGCATCCCCAGGCCCTTTTATCCCAAAATGAGTCCAAAATGACCAAAATCGCACCCCCGGGACTTTTATCCCAAAATGGGTCCAAAATGACATAAAATCGCACCCCCGGCCCTTTTATCCCAAAATGAGTCCAAAATGACCAAAATCGAACCCCGGCCCTTTTATCCCAAAATGAGTCCAAAATGATCAAAATCGCACAACCCTGCCCTTTTATCCCAAAATGGGTCTAAAATGACATAAAATCGCACCCCTGCCCTTTTATCCCAAATGAGTCTAAAATGACATGAAATCGCACCCCCGGCCCTTTTATCCCAAAATGGGTCCAAAATGACCAAAATCGCAGCCCTGGCCCTTTTATCCCAAAATGAGTCCAAAATGACCAAAATCGCACCCCCGGCCCTTTTATCCCAGAATGACTTAAAATCGCACCCCCGGCCCTTTTATCCCAGAATGACTTAAAATCGCACCCCTGGCCCTTTAATCCCAAAATGAGTCAAAAATGACCGAAATCGCAGCCCCGGCCCTTTTATCCCAAAATGAGTCCGAATTGACCAAAATCGCCCCCCCGGCCCTTTTATCCCAAAATGGGTCCAAAATGACATAAAATCGCCCCCCCCCGGCGCTTTTATCCCAAAATGGGTCTAAAATGACATAAAATCGCCCCCCCGGCCCTTTTATCCCAAAATGAGTCTAAAATGACCAAAATCGCACCCCCGGGACTTTTATCCCAAAATGGGTCTAAAATGACATAAAATAGCACCCCCGGCCCTTTTATCCCAAAATGAGTCTAAAATGACCAAAATGGCACCCCCGGCCCTTATATCCCAAAATGAGTCCAAAATGACCAAAATCGCACCCCCGGTCCTTTTATACCAAAATGGGTCCAAAATGACCAAAATCGCACCCCCGGCCCTTTTATCCCAAAATTATTCCAAAATGACCAAAATCGCACCTCCGGCCCTTTTATCCCAAAATGGGTCTAAAATGACATGAAATCGCACCCCCGGCCCTTTTATCCCAAAATGGGTCCAAAATGACCGAAATCGCACCCCCGGCCCTTTTATCCAAAATGAGTCCAAAATGACCAAAATCGCACCCCCGGCCCTTTTATCCCAAAATGGGTCTAAAATAACATGAAATCGCACCCCGACCCTTTTATCCCAAAATGGGTCTAAAATGACCAAAATCGCATCCCCGGCCCTTTTATCCCAAAATGAGTCTAAAATTACCAAAATAGGACCCCCGGCCCTTTTATCCCAAAATGGGTCCAAAATGACATAAAATCGCCCCCCCCCGGCGCTTTTATCCCAAAATGGGTCTAAAATGACATAAAATCGCCCCCCGGCCCTTTTATCCCAAAATGAGTCTAAAATGACCAAAATCGCACCCCCGGGACTTTTATCCCAAAATGGGTCTAAAATGACATAAAATAGCACCCCCGGCCCTTTTATCCCAAAATGAGTCTAAAATGACCAAAATGGCACCCCCGGCCCTTATATCCCAAAATGAGTCCAAAATGACCAAAATCGCACCCCCGGTCCTTTTATACCAAAATGGGTCCAAAATGACCAAAATCGCACCCCCGGCCCTTTTATCCCAAAATTATTCCAAAATGACCAAAATCGCACTCCGGCCCTTTTATCCCAAAATGGGTCTAAAATGACATGAAATCGCACCCCCGGCCCTTTTATCCCAAAATGGGTCCAAAATGACCGAAATCGCACCCCCGGCCCTTTTATCCAAAATGAGTCCAAAATGACCAAAATCGCACCCCCGGCCCTTTTATCCCAAAATGGGTCTAAAATAACATGAAATCGCACCCCGACCCTTTTATCCCAAAATGGGTCTAAAATGACCAAAATCGCATCCCCGGCCCTTTTATCCCAAAATGAGTCTAAAATTACCAAAATAGGACCCCCGGCCCTTTTATCCCAAACTGAGTCCAAAATGACCAAAATCGCACCCCCGGCCCTTTTATCCCAAAATGGGTCTAAAATGACATAAAATCGCACCCCCGGCCCTTTTATCCCAAACTGAGACCAAAATCGCACCCCCGGCCCTTTTATCCAAAAATGAGTCCAAAATGACCAAAATCGCACCCCCGGCCCTTTTATCCCAAAATGAGTCCAAAATGACCAAAATCGCACCCCTGGCCCTTTTATCCCAAAATGGGTCTAAAATGACATGAAATCGCACCCCGGCCCTTTTATCCCAAAATGGGGTCTAAAATGACATGAAATCGCACCCCGGCCCTTTTATCCCAAAATGAGTCCAAAATGACCAAAATCGCACCCCCAGGACTTTTATCCCAAAATGGGTCTAAAATGACATAAAATAGCACCCCCGGCCCTTTTATCCCAAAATGGGTCCAAAATGACATAAAATCGCACCCCCGGCCCTTTTATCCCAAAATGGGTCTAAAATGACATGAAATCGCACCCCGGCCCTTTTATCCCAAAATGAGTCCAAAATGACCAAAATCGCACCCCCTGGCCTTTTATCCCAAAATGGGTCTAAAATGACCAAAATCGCATCCCCAGGCCCCTTTATCCCAAAATGAGTCCAAAATGACCAAAATCGCACCCCCTGGCCTTTTATCCCAAAATGGGTCCAAAATGACCAAAATCGCATCCCCAGGCCCTTTTATCCCAAAATGAGTCCAAAAATGACCAAAATCGCACCCCCGGGACTTTTATCCCAAAATGAGTCCAAAATGACCAAAATCGAACCCCGGCCCTTTTATCCCAAAATGAGTCCAAAATGATCAAAATCGCACAACCCTGCCCTTTTATCCCAAAATGGGTCTAAAATGACATAAAATCGCACCCCTGCCCTTTTATCCCAAAATGAGTCTAAAATGACATGAAATCGCACCCCCGGCCCTTTTATCCCAAAATGGGTCCAAAATGACCAAAATCGCAGCCCTGGCCCTTTTATCCCAAAATGAGTCCAAAATGACCAAAATCGCACCCCCGGGACTTTTATCCCAAAATGGGTCTAAAATGACATAAAATAGCACCCCCGGCCCTTTTATCCCAAAATGAGTCTAAAATGACCAAAATGGCACCCCCGGCCCTTATATCCCAAAATGAGTCCAAAATGACCAAAATCGCACCCCCGGTCCTTTTATACCAAAATGGGTCCAAAATGACCAAAATCGCACCCCCGGCCCTTTTATTCAAAATGAGTCCAAAATGACCAAAATCGCACCCCCGGCCCTTTTATCCCAAAATGGGTCTAAAATAACATGAAATCGCACCCCCGACCCTTTTATCCCAAAATGAGTCCAAAATGACCAAAATCGCACCCCCGGGACTTTTATCCCAAAATGGGTCCAAAATGACCAAAATCGCACCCCCGGCCCTTTTATCCCAAAATGGGTCTAAAATAACATGAAATCGAACCCCCGACCCTTTTATCCCAAAATGAGTCCAAAATGGCACCCCCGGGACTTTTATCCCAAAATGGGTCTAAAATGACATAAAATAGCACCCCCGGCCCTTTTATCCCAAAATGAGTCCAAAATGACATAAAATCGCACCCCCGGCCCTTTTATCCCGAAATGAGTCCAAAATGACCTAAATCGCACCCCCGGCCCTTTTATCCCAAAATTGGTCTAAAATAACATGAAATCGCACCCCCGACCCTTTTATCCCAAAATTGGTCTAAAATAACATGAAATCGCACCCCCGACCCTTTTATCCCAAAATGACATAAAATCGCACCCCCGGCCCTTTTATCCCCGAAATGAGTCCAAAATGACCAAAATCGCACCCCCCGGCCCTTTTATCCCAAAATGGGTCTAAAAAAACATGAAATCGCACCCCCGGCCCTTTTATCCCAAAATGGGTCTAAAATAACATGAAATCGCACCCCCGACCCTTTTATCCCAAAATGAGTCCAAAATGACCAAAATCGCACCCCCGGGACTTTTATCCCAAAATGGGTCCAAAATGGCACCCCCGGCCCTTTTATCCCAAAATGGGTCCAAAATGGCACCCCCGGCCCTTTTATTCAAAATGGGTCTAAAATGACACAAAATCGCACCCCTGGCACTTTAATCCCAAAATGACCAAAATCGCAGCCCCGGCCCTTTTATCCCAAGATGGGTCTAAAATTACCAAAATGGCATCCCCGGGCCTTTTATCCCAAAATGAGTCCAAAATGACAAAATCGCACCCCCGGCCCTTTTATCCCAAAATGAGCCCAAAATGACCAAAATCGCACCCCCGGCCCTTTTATTCCAAAATGGGTCCAAAATGACCAAAATCGCACCCCCATCCCTTTTATCCCAAAATGGGTCTAAAATGACATAAAATCGCACCCCTGGCACTTTAATCCCAAAATGACCAAAATCGCAGGCCCCGGCCCTTTTATCACAAAATGGGTTCAAAATGACCAAAATCGCACCCCCGGCCCTTTTATCCCAAAATGGGTCTAAAATGACCAAAATCGCATCCCCAGGCCCTTTTATCCCAAAATGAGTCCAAAATGACCAAAATCGCACCCCCTGGCCTTTTATCCCAAAATGGGTCCAAAATGACCAAAATCGCATCCCCAGGCCCTTTTATCCCAAAATGAGTCTAAAATGACCAAAATGGCACCCCCGGCCCTTATATCCCAAAATGAGTCCAAAATGACCAAAATCGCACCCCCGGTCCTTTTATACCAAAATGGGTCCAAAATGACCAAAATCGCACCCCCGGCCCTTTTATCCCAAAATTATTCCAAAATGACCAAAATCGCACCTCCGGCCCTTTTATCCCAAAATGGGTCTAAAATGACATGAAATCGCACCCCCGGCCCTTTTATCCCAAAATGGGTCCAAAATGACCGAAATCGCACCCCCGGCCCTTTTATCCAAAATGAGTCCAAAATGACCAAAATCGCACCCCCGGCCCCTTTTATCCCAAAATGGGTCTAAAATAACATGAAATCGCACCCCGACCCTTTTATCCCAAAATGGGTCTAAAATGACCAAAATCGCATCCCCGGCCCTTTTATCCCAAAATGAGTCTAAAATTACCAAAATAGGACCCCCGGCCCTTTTATCCCAAACTGAGTCCAAAATGACCAAAATCGCACCCCCGGCCCTTTTATCCCAAAATGGGTCTAAAATGACATAAAATCGCACCCCCGGCCCTTTTATCCCAAACTGAGACCAAAATCGCACCCCCGGCCCTTTTATCCAAAAATGAGTCCAAAATGACCAAAATCGCACCCCCGGCCCTTTTATCCCAAAATGAGTCCAAAATGACCAAAATCGCACCCCTGGCCCTTTTATCCCAAAATGGGTCTAAAATGACATGAAATCGCACCCCGGCCCTTTTATCCCAAAATGGGTCTAAAATGACATGAAATCGCACCCCGGCCCTTTTATCCCAAAATGAGTCCAAAATGACCAAAATCGCACCCCCAGGACTTTTATCCCAAAATGGGTCTAAAATGACATAAAATAGCACCCCCGGCCCTTTTATCCCAAAATGGGTCCAAAATGACATAAAATCGCACCCCCGGCCCTTTTATCCCAAAATGGGTCTAAAATGACATGAAATCGCACCCCGGCCCTTTTATCCCAAAATGAGTCCAAAATGACCAAAATCGCACCCCCTGGCCTTTTATCCCAAAATGGGTCTAAAATGACCAAAATCGCATCCCCAGGCCCCTTTATCCCAAAATGAGTCCAAAATGACCAAAATCGCACCCCCTGGCCTTTTATCCCAAAATGGGTCCAAAATGACCAAAATCGCATCCCCAGGCCCTTTTATCCCAAAATGAGTCCAAAATGACCAAAATCGCACCCCCGGGACTTTTATCCCAAAATGGGTCCAAAATGACATAAAATCGCACCCCCGGCCCTTTTATCCCAAAATGAGTCCAAAATGACCAAAATCGAACCCCGGCCCTTTTATCCCAAAATGAGTCCAAAATGATCAAAATCGCACAACCCTGCCCTTTTATCCCAAAATGGGTCTAAAATGACATAAAATCGCACCCCTGCCCTTTTATCCCAAAATGAGTCTAAAATGACATGAAATCGCACCCCCGGCCCTTTTATCCCAAAATGGGTCCAAAATGACCAAAATCGCAGCCCTGGCCCTTTTATCCCAAAATGAGTCCAAAATGACCAAAATCGCACCCCCGGCCCTTTTATTCAAAATGACCAAAATCGCACCCCCGGCCCTTTTATTCAAAATGAGTCCAAAATGACCAAAATCGCACCCCCGGCCCTTTTATCCCAAAATGGGTCTAAAATAACATGAAATCGCACCCCCGACCCTTTTATCCCAAAAATGAGTCCAAAATGACCAAAATCGCACCCCCGGGACTTTTATCCCAAAATGGGTCCAAAATGACCAAAATCGCACCCCCGGCCCTTTTATCCCAAAATGGGTCTAAAATAACATGAAATCGAACCCCCGACCCTTTTATCCCAAAATGAGTCCAAAATGGCACCCCCGGGACTTTTATCCCAAAATGGGTCTAAAATGACATAAAATAGCACCCCCGGCCCTTTTATCCCAAAATGAGTCCAAAATGACATAAAATCGCACCCCCGGCCCTTTTATCCCGAAATGAGTCCAAAATGACCTAAATCGCACCCCCGGCCCTTTTATCCCAAAATTGGTCTAAAATAACATGAAATCGCACCCCCGACCCTTTTATCCCAAAATTGGTCTAAAATAACATGAAATCGCACCCCCGACCCTTTTATCCCAAAATGACATAAAATCGCACCCCCGGCCCTTTTATCCCGAAATGAGTCCAAAATGACCAAAATCGCACCCCCCGGCCCTTTTATCCCAAAATGGGTCTAAAAAAACATGAAATCGCACCCCCGGCCCTTTTATCCCAAAATGGGTCTAAAATAACATGAAATCGCACCCCCGACCCTTTTATCCCAAAATGAGTCCAAAATGACCAAAATCGCACCCCCGGGACTTTTATCCCAAAATGGGTCCAAAATGGCACCCCCGGCCCTTTTATCCCAAAATGGGTCCAAAATGGCACCCCCGGCCCTTTTATTCCAAAATGGGTCTAAAATGACACAAAATCGCACCCCTGGCACTTTAATCCCAAAATGACCAAAATCGCAGCCCCGGCCCTTTTATCCCAAGATGGGTCTAAAATTACCAAAATGGCATCCCCGGGCCTTTTATCCCAAAATGAGTCCAAAATGACAAAATCGCACCCCGGCCTTTTATCCCAAAATGAGCCCAAAATGACCAAAATCGCACCCCCGGCCCTTTTATTCCAAAATGGGTCCAAAATGACCAAAATCGCACCCCCATCCCTTTTATCCCAAAATGGGTCTAAAATGACATAAAATCGCACCCCTGGCACTTTAATCCCAAAATGACCAAAATCGCAGGCCCCGGCCCTTTTATCACAAAATGGGTTCAAAATGACCAAAATCGCACCCCCGGCCCTTTTATCCCAAAATGAGTCCAAAATGACCAAAATCGAACCCCGGCCCTTTTATCCCAAAATGAGTCCAAAATGATCAAAATCGCACAACCCTGCCCTTTTATCCCAAAATGGGTCTAAAATGACATAAAATCGCACCCCTGCCCTTTTATCCCAAAATGAGTCTAAAATGACATGAAATCGCACCCCCGGCCCTTTTATCCCAAAATGGGTCCAAAATGACCAAAATCGCAGCCCTGGCCCTTTTATCCCAAAATGAGTCCAAAATGACCAAAATCGCACCCCCCGGCCCTTTTATTCAAAATGACCAAAATCGCACCCCCGGCCCTTTTATTCAAAATGAGTCCAAAATGACCAAAATCGCACCCCCGGCCCTTTTATCCCAAAATGGGTCTAAAATAACATGAAATCGCACCCCCGACCCTTTTATCCCAAAATGAGTCCAAAATGACCAAAATCGCACCCCCGGGACTTTTATCCCAAAATGGGTCCAAAATGACCAAAATCGCACCCCCGGCCCTTTTATCCCAAAATGGGTCTAAAATAACATGAAATCGAACCCCCGACCCTTTTATCCCAAAATGAGTCCAAAATGACCAAAATGGCACCCCCGGGACTTTTATCCCAAAATGGGTCTAAAATGACATAAAATAGCACCCCCGGCCCTTTTATCCCAAAATGAGTCCAAAATGACATAAAATCGCACCCCCGGCCCTTTTATCCCGAAATGAGTCCAAAATGACCTAAATCGCACCCCCGGCCCTTTTTATCCCAAAATTGGTCTAAAATAACATGAAATCGCACCCCCGACCCTTTTATCCCAAAATTGGTCTAAAATAACATGAAATCGCACCCCCGACCCTTTTATCCCAAAATGACATAAAATCGCACCCCCGGCCCTTTTATCCCGAAATGAGTCCAAAATGACCAAAATCGCACCCCCCGGCCCTTTTATCCCAAAATGGGTCTAAAAAACATGAAATCGCACCCCCGGCCCTTTTATCCCAAAATGGGTCTAAAATAACATGAAATCGCACCCCCGACCCTTTTATCCCAAAATGAGTCCAAAATGACCAAAATCGCACCCCCGGGACTTTTATCCCAAAATGGGTCCAAAATGGCACCCCCGGCCCTTTTATCCCAAAATGGGTCCAAAATGGCACCCCGGCCCTTTTATTCCAAAATGGGTCTAAAATGACACAAAATCGCACCCCTGGCACTTTAATCCCAAAATGACCAAAATCGCAGCCCCGGCCCTTTTATCCCAAGATGGGTCTAAAATTACCAAAATGGCATCCCCGGGCCTTTTATCCCAAAATGAGTCCAAAATGACAAAATCGCACCCCCGGCCCTTTTATCCCAAAATGAGCCCAAAATGACCAAAATCGCACCCCCGGCCCTTTTATTCCAAAATGGGTCCAAAATGACCAAAATCGCACCCCCATCCCTTTTATCCCAAAATGGGTCTAAAATGACATAAAATCGCACCCCTGGCACTTTAATCCCAAAATGACCAAAATCGCAGGCCCCGGCCCTTTTATCACAAAATGGGTTCAAAATGACCAAAATCGCACCCCCGGCCCTTTTATCCCAAAATGGGTCTAAAATGACATAAAATCGCACCCCTGGCCCGTTTATCCCAAAATGGGTCTAAAATGACATAAAATCGCACCCCTGGCCCTTTTATCCCAAAATGGGTCTAAAATGACATGAAATCGCACCCCGGCCCTTTTATTCCAAAATGAGTCCAAAATGGCCAAAATGGCACCCCCGGGACTTTTATCCCAAAATGGGTCCAAAATGGCACCCCCGGCCATTTTATCCCAAAATGGGTCCAAAATGGCACCCCCGGCCCTTTTATTCCAAAATGGGTCTAAAATGACACAAAATCGCACCCCTGGCACTTTAATCCCAAAATGACCAAAATCGCAGCCCCGGCCCTTTTATCCCAAGATGGGTCTAAAATTACCAAAATGGCATCCCCGGGCCTTTTATCCCAAAATGAGTCCAAAATGGCCAAAATCGCACCCCCGGGACTTTTATCCCAAAATGGGTCCAAAATGGCACCCCCGGCCCTTTTATCCCAAAATGGGTCCAAAATGGCACCACCCGGCCCTTTTATTCCAAAATGGGTCTAAAATGACACAAAATCGCACCCCTGGCACTTTAAGCCCAAAATGACCAAAATCGCACCCCCGGCCCTTTTATTCCAAAATGGGTCCAAAATGACCAAAATCGCACCCCCATCCCTTTTATCCCAAAATGGGTCTAAAATGACATAAAATCGCACCCCTGGCACTTTAATCCCAAAATGACCAAAATCGCAGCCCCGGCCCTTTTATCCCAAAATGGGTCTAAAATGACATAAAATCGCACCCCTGGCACTTTAATCCCAAAATGACATAAAATCGCAGGCCCCGGCCCTTTTATCACAAAATGGGTTTAAAAATGGGTCTAAAATAACATGAAATCGCACCCCCGACCCTTTTATCCCAAAATGAGTCCAAAATGACCAAAATCGCACCCCCGGGACTTTTATCCCAAAATGGGTCTAAAATGACCAAAATCGCATCCCCGGCCCTTTTATCCCAAAATGGGTCTAAAATGACCAAAATCGCATCCCCGGCCCTTTTATCCCAAAATGAGTCCAAAATGACCAAAATCGCACCCCCGGTCCTTTTATACCAAAATGGGTCTAAAATGACATAAAATCGCACCCCCGGCCCTTTTATACCAAAATGGGTCTAAAATAACATGAAATCGCACCCCGACCCTTTTATCCCAAAATGAGTCCAAAATGACCAAAATCGCACCCCCGGGACTTTTATCCCAAAATGGGTCTAAAATGACCAAAATCGCATCCCCGGCCCTTTTATCCCAAAATGGGTCTAAAATGACAAATCGCATCCCCGGCCCATTTATCCCAAAATGGGTCTAAAATGACCAAAATCGCATCCCCAGGCCCTTTTATCCCAAAATGAGTCCAAAATTACCAAAATCGCACCCCCGGCCCTTTTATTCAAAATGAGTCCAAAATGACCAAAATCGCACCCCCGGCCCTTTTATTCCAAAATGACATAAAATCGCACCCCCGGCCCTTTTATCCCAAAATGAGTCCAAAATGACCAAAATCGCACCCCCGGCCCTTTTATCCCAAAATGGGTCCAAAATGACCAAAATCGCACCCCGGGACTTTTATCCCAAAATGGGTCTAAAATGACCAAAATCGAACCCCCGGCCCTTTTATCCCAAAATGGGTCTAAAATGACATAAAATCGCACCCCTGGCACTTTAATCCCAAAATGACCAAAATCGCAGCCCCGGCCCTTTTATCCCAAAATGGGTCTAAAATGACATAAAATCGCACCCCTGGCACTTTAATCCCAAAATGACATAAAATCGCAGGCCCGGCCCTTTTATCCCAAAATGGGTTCAAAATGACCAAAATCGCACCCCCGGCCCTTTTATCCCAAAATGGGTCTAAAATGACATAAAATCGCACCCCTGGCCCGTTTATCCCAAAATGGGTCTAAAATGACATAAAATCGCACCCCTGGCCCTTTTATCCCAAAATGGGTCTAAAATGGCCAAATGGCACCCCCGGCCCTTTTATCCCAAAATGAGTCCAAAATGGCCAAAATGGCACCCCCGGCCCTTTTA